>NW_026706369.1:0-186281 GCF_029867415.1 Vicia villosa | reverse complement strand
GCATAAAAATATTCCTCGAGGATAACTAACTTCGATCAATTTCAAAGCTAGCCACTTAATAGGCCACAAGTCAAGTTCAACTAAAAAGGTTCTAAGACAAATTAGTGTTTAATGACACTTTCGGAAGCCTAATATACTCCTTGATCGTTTTCAAGGGACATCAGTATAAACCAAAGTATCGCACTAACGATGACTACCAGATCAACCGTATCGGTACATGCCGTACAGTTTCCTTGGTCTATTGTCATATACTTAAGGTATCTCGAGATTCGGGTTAGAATCTTTCACACAAGCAAAATACCCAAACAAACCTTTGAAAAATAGAGCAATCAAGTCAAACAATTGAAAACATCGAAGTGATCTATTCTCTTAAGGTAACCCCTTTTGAAAACATTTTGTTTTTGAAAGTATCTCCCCAGCAGAGTCGCCAGTTCTGTGGACCTCCGTTTTTTAATTCCGGGCCATACCTCTGTTCTGTAGAGATACGTGAACTGACTCTTTTTTATCGCTTACTGCTTTCGCATTTTGAAAATTCACAGAGTCGCCACCGACCTTTTATTTTATCCAATTAAGGAAAGGTTTATAAAAGAAACAGAAAAAAGACCTTTAAGAAATTCTGGGTAAGGGGGTAGGTTATACAAAGGGAAGGTGTTAGCACCCTTTGTATCCATGGTTATCCATGGGCTCTTAAGTTTGCTTAGCTCACTTGTTTTTCGATCACTTTTCAATTGCTCTGAAATTGCTCATATGTGGTTTCAAATACTTTTGTAAATTGAATTTTGTAATGATCCGTGTGTGGATGTATACAAAATGCTTGTTTATCTTTCGAAAGATGTTTTGAAAAGAACGTTAACTTTGTAATAATCCGTGTTTGGATGTATACAAAGTATTGTCTTTTTTGAAAGTTTTGTTTTGAAAAACAACAGTGTATGAGAATTTTGTTTGTTTTGATTTGAGCAAGCAAACTAGGAGGTCTACCCTGAGTTGTAAGGTCTTTATCCTATTTCCTTTAAAAATCTATCCTTTCACCGGATATAAACGCAAGGTTCGATTTTGTACTCAAAATAGTAGAATTTTGACTTTGATTTTGAAAAGAATGAGAAAGGATTACCTTAAGAGGTGCAAGTGTGATTGTGATTGGATTCAGATATTTTATCTTTGAAGTTAGTGATCTAACGGTTCAATTTTATCTTTGACATACACGCAGTTTATATTTGCGGGAAATTAAAATGCGGAAATGTAAAGTGCGGAAAGTAAATCTACGCTATTACATCGATTGTGCAGGAAATGTAAACTAGCCTATTTACATGAATTTGACATCCTATACATTTATCTAGGAATTTAAATTGCAAGAAAAATAAAAGGGCATGTTTTTGGATTTTTTTATGATTTATTTTAATTATAATTAATGTATGATTAATTAAATTAAAATGAAGAAAAAAGATGAAAATAGATTTAAACCTAGAAATTAAGTTTAAAATATGTACAAAATATTTGTCAATTAATTTTAAAACAAAACTAATTTTTTTGGAATTTTTGGAATTGATTTGAAATTGATTTAAGTTAATTAAAACATAATTATACAAATAATTATACAAATAATTAAAACTTAAAGAGAAAATTATTCAAAATATGTACAAAATTAGTTTATAATATATAAACAATATTTAACATAAAGAACAATTTTTTTTATGATTTTTTGATTGGTTAGAATAATTAAAAAGCAAATATATAAATATATACCAATTAATTATGCAAAATATTGAAATTTTGAAGAAAAATAAAATATTTTTATTTCAGAAAATAATATATTATTTTAGAAGTCTAAAAATATTTTTTGTGTATTTTTTGGATTTTTAAAACTATTTTTAATTAATTTAACAAAGAAATTAAAATAAAATAGAAAATAAAAGGATACTGATCATGTGTGGTTGGATTGAGGGTCCATGATAAGGATTGTTTGATCTGGCGCGTTGGATGATTCATCAAATGAGATCAGATGGTCCAGAAATTGAGGCACGTGGTGATCAGTACACCTGCAAAGCACAGAATTAGAGGAAATTTTAAAAAAGTACGCGCGCTGGCTGTCCAATGAGGTGGGGACACCTCATCATCTTCAACCTCTCGCTAGGGCCTTTTACAGCGCTTTTATGAAAGAGCGCTGTAATTGATGAGCTTCATACCTGCAAAATAACGAATAGGGGTAAACGAGCATAGAAATCAGGCGCGATGGTACCATTGGATTCGTCTTGTTCCACTGAATGTAACCCTGCCCTTAATTTGTTTTAATTTTGGCCCTAATGAAGAACCCTAATTTTGAGCTAAGAAAACCCTAAAATGGTATATGCTACAAACAGCCATTAAAATCCAATTGAAGCTCCAGAAACGACCAGAGCTTCAAACCAAACACAATTATGCATCTACATCTTGTTAAATATGCGTGTGTTATGAGATATAAGTTGGTTTTAGTTTGAACAAACCGTGGCCTATATAGCTCGATTCAATGAGGTTTAAGACTTGGAAATGATTGGAATTGTTTCAGTGAAGCTCAGAGATGAGGTTTGAGTGCTTAGTTTGTATTGAAATGGACTGAAATTAAAAACTCGAATTTGAATTTTCTTTGAATTTTTTCAAGTGGTTACAAGTGTATATGAGCAAGGCTTTGTTTCTGATTCGTGTCTCTTGTGTTACTGAAGCATGCTAGCCTATTTATAAGCATTGAGTGCTTAGAATTGAAGCTAAGAAGCAACTAGTTGCCTTTGTGGAATTCTTGCATTTTTTATATTAAAAAAGCTTTGAATGATTGACCAAGTCCTCTTGTCTTCAATGCATCTGCCTTGCTCTTCAATTCTCTGCAGAAAGATGAGGATTCCTTGGGTGAGTCATGCTTGGAAGTTAAGCTACCATTTATCCATCCATTTTCCTTTTAATTTTAATCTTAAAATAAGATAAAATCATGCCAAAAATGGATAAAAAAGGTGTGGGCCTTGTCTTGGTCGTGGGAGGCCCATAATAACATGGCAAAGATGTTTGAATGCTGAAAACTTGGCCCCATTTGGAAAAAAATACATTTTTGAGCAATGTTGGTTTCATGCATTTTCCCAAAATTTAGCCAACTTCAACAAGGTGTAAATCCCTCAATTTTTGTCATATGAAGGAGATCTTGCACTTTTTGGAAACCTCAAAGAGTCCTCTAACCAATGCCTTTGGTCTCATGTCAAAATTATTTTTGAAGCTCCTTGTGTGTCCTTTTGAAAAAAGTGTCTTTTTGTTGACTTTGAAAATGACCTGTAATGTCTTTGATCATATTTTTCAAATGGTGAATCCAATGACCATGGGATCAATGGAATTTGAAAGATAATTGAATTTCCTTCAAAATGAGCTTTGGTTTGAATTTTTTGGATGAAGGATGAGAGAGTTATGATCAGTCAAAGTTGAGTTGACTTTTCAGGCAAAAACCCTAATTTTGAATCTTAGGGTTTTGTTGATTTTTGATCTTTCCTTGATGAATTATGATCATCCAATGATCAAATGATGAATCCTTTGACAAAATATGGACTTTGATAAAAAATTTCATTTTTGACTGTCTGTTGACTTTTTTGGTCAAACGGGTCGTTTGTTGACTGTTTGAGCTGCTGACGGTGCGTCTGAGTGAATTGAAGTTTGAAAATTTGTATGATGGTACTTTGAGATATATGGATGTGTATGAAATCCATTTGAGCTCTCAAAAACTTGTTTCTCCTGTAAAAACAAGAAAACCCTAGTCAGGGACTGTTTGTGTAGGAGACAGTTAAGCGTACCTGATTTTTGTGCAGTGTTGAGTCTCTGCTAATCGCGTGATATTCAGAAGACTTCTAGAACAAAAATCTTGGAATTTTGAATTGTGAAAGATTGATTTGATTGATGGTACAAAACACTGAGAATTGTACTGCCAGCAGTTTGGCTGTCAACTGACTGTTCAGGTATTGACGTAGCAGTTAGAGTGAAAAATCAACAGTCAAAGTTAATTTTCTTTTTTGTTGTTTTTTGTTTTATGTGAAAAATGAAAGTTATTTACATGACTTGTTAAAAACACAGACATAATAAATAACTAATATACTGTTACCAGTACAGTCTGAGTTTCCTGATTCTGCGCCTGCAAAAAGATTTAACTCTGTACCAATTGTGTCAGTACTATTTATCTGTAAATAAATAAATAGCATGTGTGAAGTAATAAACAGGATTTGGCGTTTGCGTAAGAATAAATTCAACTGCAAGCCAAATTACTGTATAAGAAAAATTCTAAAAACTAAGTATTTCATATATCAGGATATTTGTTGAAATAAAAATCCATGATTATATGAGACTCTTAATTTTCAGATTGGAGTTTTCTTGAAAAATAATGCGGGCAAATTTTGGGGTATAACAGTAGCACAATGGTTTTAGTCTTCTGCATGGTTAAATAACAGAAAGTAGTTTAGATTTTATTTGTCATATCTCTTCAATAATATAAGAAAACAATAGTTTTTGAAGAGTTTAAAAATGGCTTGATTAAAATTAGTTGTGTTCTCTAATGATAAAAAAAACTGTATTTGTTCTCTTCAATGTTTGTATTATATTGCATATGTTTTAAAGTATAGGATGTTGGATCACGATTTTTACAAGTTTGCCACCAAAGAAATTACCGGGTCGAGTCGCGGAACGGTACGCTTTCTTTAAGACGTTTCGTGGTACTGCCAAAGTTATGCAAAGCAACTCTTAATAACCACGACGTCTCCAGGATAAAACAACCAAGTTCTATACTATACGATTACTACTTGCATGATAGATAATCGGTCTAGAAATACACCCTTAGATGGTAATATGGTATAAATACCATCTTAGTATCTGATATAACGATCAGTCGTAATAATTTCTCAAACCAAGAGAAATTTCAATAATTCTCTAAAGAGAATCCAAGAAAAATTATACTTGATAATTTCTCAACTCAAACGAGGAGAAATTAACATTATTCTCTAAGGAGAATTCAAAAAAGTACTCGGAAAATTCAACGAGTAGAAAGAAAGGGGGAGAAGTTGGCACTTTGATAATTCAAAAGACGCGGAGTTATGAGAGTGAGGAAGGAAAAACTCAAAATAAGTTTTTGGTGTATTTTTGAATGAAACAAGTGACTTCCTTATATAATGAAGTAAGCTAGCCAAGATTTCTAATCTAAGCAATGTGGGACTAAAGAGCATTTTCAACTAACACACAATGTGAGACTTGACTTAGGAACTTTTTCAATTCATCTCCCTATTTTGGAATAATGACATAATGTTCCAACAATCCCCCACTTGAATTTAAAACAGTGTTTCAGAAATAACGTTAGACGTTTCTAAGATTGTGCATAACCAGAGGTGTCTACAACTTGAACCTTTGCATAGCAAGTAGGAATCCGATTCAACAAGAGTGACACTATTGTCTTGAAGTCTATCTCAGACATCAGACCCGCACACAACCTTTTCTTAAGGTGTATTCTTAATATCTCGTGCTTTAATGGCCCTGCACGTGTATCCCGATTTAGTGAAGGCTCTAGGAATTCTGCCTCAAAATTCCATAGGAACCGGCCTCAGTTCCACAATCACATAGGTGAGTCTATCAAGAGTACTCCTGTAGCCTAGGTACTCCCTCATACAGAGTATAGATCTCATTAAGAGTTTCTATTATCTCATCCTCTTATTACTTCAGGATTCATGCTTCTTTTATTTACTCTAGCATGATCGCCTCATATTACTCACAACTTGTTATTACCCATTGAACCTATTTCTTGGGATCTCCAGTCATTTAGGTCGAGTTACCATCATGAGCAACTCATTTCTGTATAAGCATTAGTCCCATCTTTTTGGATGTATTATGGACTTTCTCTCTAGCTAATCCTTTCGTCAAAGGATCTGCTAAGTTTTCATCAGTGCGTACATGATCCACTCTTACAGCTCCTTTAGAGATACAATCTCTAAAGGCATTGTGCTTTCTTCTTATTTGACGTCTTTTACCATTATAATATCGGTTCTCAATTTTTGCAATAGCCGCGGTACTATCGCAGTGGATCAACACAACTGGCATAGATTTTTTCCATAAGGGAATCTCATCTAGCAAGCATCTTAACCAACTTGCTTCTTCACTAGCATTTGCTAATGCTATCATTTCAGACTCCATCGCGAACTAAGCCAGGATAGTCTGTTTCTTTGATTTCCCAGATACAGCTCCTCCAACTATGTTGAATACATAGCCACTAGTAGCTTTGGAATCACCTGACAAGATATTCCAATCTGCATCACTGTATCCTCAAGTACAACAGGAAATCTCTGATAAAGCAAGCCGATATCTATGGTTCTTTTAAGGTACCTCATGACTCGCTCAATAGCTTGACATTGCTCGTTACTCGGTCTACCCATAATTCTGCATAACAATTTTACGACATATGCAATGTCGGGTCTAGTACAATCAGTGGCATACTTAAGACTGCCAATGATGCTCGTATACTCTGTTTGTCTTACACTTTCACAAGTGTTCTTAAACAATTTCACCCTTGGATCATATGGTGTGCACACAGGCTTACAATCAAAGTATTTATATTTCTTTAAGATCTTCTCCACATAGTGTGATTGATCCAAAGAAATTCCTTGCTCGGATCTCGTGATATTGATACCAAGAATCACACTTGCTTCTCCGAGACCTTTCATATCAAAGTTGTTGCACAATAATGATTTCACATCATTAATGGTTTGAATGTTTGATCAAAATATGAGTAAATCGTCTACATAGAGACATATGATAGTGTAAATGCGATTCTCAGATTCATAATAAACGCATTTGTCACTTTCATTCACTTTATACCCATTCGATATCATTAAATTATCAAAGTTTTCATGCCATTTTTTTAATCCATACAGAGACTTGTTTAACTTACAGACCTTGTTTTCTTGTCCGTGTATCACAAACCCTTCCGGTTGTTCCATATAGATTTCTTCATCTAAGTCACCATTTAAAAAAAAGGCTACTTTGACATCCATTTGGTGTACTATTAAGTTATAAATAGAAGCTATTGAAATAAGTATCCTAATGGATGTAATCTTGGTGACTAGAGAGAAGGTGTCGAAGAAATCTATATTTTCTCTTTGTCAAAAACCCTTGGCTACAAGGCAAGCCTTGTATTTATTATTCCATAAGGTTTTAGTTTCTTTTTCAAAACTCATTTTCAACCGATTGATTTGCAACTAGGAGGCAAGTCTACTAAGTGCCAAGTCTTGTTAGATTCTAGAGGTTCTATCTCATTGTTTATAGCTTCTTGTCATAAATCTGCATCCAGAGATGACAAGACTTCTAGAAGATTTATTGGATCTTCTTCTACATTATAAGCCGCATAATCAGGCCCATAGTACTTAGAAACTCTTACTCTTTTACTTCGTCGTAGTTCTGTTTCTACATTGTTGCTGCTTTCTGTGCTTCTTATCACAAGAATGTGACTCGATTGAGTGCCCCCACTATTTCTCGATTTGAAAGGAAATTTGTATTCATAGAAATTAACATCATTTGATTCTATGATCGCTTTTGCATTTAGGTCATAAAACCTATATGCTTATTATTTGCTGCATATCTAATGAATACACATTCATATGCTCTACTAGCGAGTTTAACTCGTTTCGGATCCGAATTTCTGACATAAGCCAGACATCCCCAAGTTCTCAAATAAGACAAGATTGGTTGTCTTTTCTTTAATATATCATAAGGAGATATATAATCTTTGACTTGGGAACTCTATTCAGGACATAACAAACAGCCAATAACACTTTCCCACTAGTGAGGTGCGACACCAAAATTCATCATAATTGCAACAACATGTTCAGTAAGAGTTCTATTCTTTCTTTCTGCTTTAACATTCATTTCAGGAGAATATGGAGCAGTCGTTTCATATACAACTCCATGTTGTTTATAAAAATAATTAAATAAACTAGAGTCATACATATTACCTATCACTACAAATTCTTACTGAATTATTTTCAAATTCTTTACAAAGTTTTTAAAACTTATCAATTTCATTCATAAAAATATCATTCTTTGTGATGATGGTGTATAAATCTACCCCAATAAACTGACTAAATATTGCCTTATTTAGAAGAGAAAAAAAACATAAACATGATTCTTTATAATCTCGGGACCATACATGACATCCTTCAAGATTGAAGTCTTTTCACATGTGGACCTTGTTCCACTTCTCCAATATTGACAACATTAGTGGTGTGGACATATCCCAATAACACTTTCTTATCTTTAGTATTCATGTATGTTTTAAACGTAACACGATCATAGCAAACACACCAAGAGACGCATGTGTTTATCCACCAACCATCATATCCATCAACCATGTTGATTTCGATGATCATATGAATAATTTTTCCATTAGCCAGGTTAACCAGTGTATCACGGGCTACACCAAGTTCATGCATTACATGTTACATCTCTTAGCCATATGACTTAGTTTTCCACAGTTGAAACAAAAGGAAAACAACGTCACTTCTTTGAGGTGGTGGTTGTTGTCTAGTTGAAGCAATTGGGGCCATAGAAGGGTTCCCATTCTTAATTTGGTTCACAATATTGCGGTTCTAATTCTGTAATGATTTGCCATATGGCTTCAGAACCACACCAAAATTCTTTTTGTTATTTAAAACAACCAAGACTTTTCTATTTAATCATGTCTCTGATATTCTTCTTTAATGAGAATAATCAGTCTCTCAATTAAAAATTATTTTATTTTGTAGCAAAACATAATTCTTAAGAACTTTCAAACTAGGGGCAGTTTGTCAATAATAAAAGAAATTCGAATTGTTCTTATAAATACATACCTTCAGTGATGATCTTATGAGCAATCTTTTGAAGTTCGTGACTTTGAGTTTCTATGAACCTTTCAACTACCATCTGATACTTCACGTAGTTGCTAAAATCATTCTTCTGTTCTCCAGTTTCTTCAATGTCATACTTGTTTTTCAGAGCCTCTTAAACATATTTTGAAGTATCACAATTACTGTAATAGTCATACAGATCATTTGTGATTCCATTCAGAATGTTATAATCATTCTTTCTATAAGGTGATTTCTTTCCTAAGCTGTAAATTGTTCGCTTTAATCTGTGCAGCAGATTTAGCTTCAACACTATACGTGTTCCTTTTGATCCTCAAATTTCTTACTGTTAGTTTGTTCGATTGATCCAAAAGGAGCAACAAAATGTCCTCGGTCAAAATGTTAGCCATCTTTTTCAACATTAAGAAGAAAATCATCATTTGTTGCCAACATTTGAAGTGACATCTCTCAAACATGAATGGTTTGTCAAAGAAAGTATCCGCGGAACTACCAATAATTTCTTCAATCGCCATGGCAATTCGAAGAGTCTTAAAATTGTTGGATCACGATTTTAACAAGTTTGCCACCAAGGAAATTAATGGGTCGAGTCGCGGATCGGTACGCTTTCTTTAAGACGTTTCGCGGTACTGCCAAAGTTATGCAAAGCAGCTGTTAATAACCACGACGCCTCTAAGATAAAACAACCCAGTTCTATACTATACGATTACTACTTGCACGATAGATAATTGGTCTAGAAATACACCCTCAGATGTTAATATGGTATAAATACCATCTTAGTATCTGATATAACAATCAGCCGTAATAATTTCTCAAACCAAGAGAAATTTCAATAATTCTCTAAAGAGAATCCAAGAAAAAATATACTTGATAATTTCTCAACTCAAATGAGGAGAAATTAACATTATTCTCTAAGGAGAATTTAAGAAAGTACTCAGAAAATTCAACGACTCAGAAAATTCAACGAGTAGAAAGAAAGGGGGAGAAGTTATGAGAGTGAGGAAGGAAAAACTCAAAATAAGTTTTTGGTGTAGTTTAGAATGAAACAAGTGACTTCCTTATATAATGAAGTAAACTAGCCAAGATTTCTAATCTAAGCAATGTGGGACTAAAGAGCATTTTCAACTAACACACAATGTGGGACTTGACTTAGGAACTTTTTCAATTCATCTCCCTATTTTGGAATAAAGACATAATGTTTCAACAGTGTGTTAAGAAATTCCCAATTAATTTTGGCAACAAAGGGACTTTGCATATGCTTCGCAGTTCGACTGAGTTTGACTGACGTTTTTAATTTTATGATTTATTTCAAGTGTGAAAGGAAGGAAGCATACAATACAAGGGAGGATAAGAATAACATTTTAGGTATTTAACATTCACACACTTGCAAATTTTGTTTTTTCCCATGTAAGCAAGTTCTTATTAAAACAACTAATGAAACACAATTTCCCAGTGTTGAATAACTAAACGGGTTTAAATGTTAAAACAAAATAAAGCAATTTTAGTTTGAAGTTAACACTTGGGTAGATCAGTTGGTGTAATTGTCATTTTAAGATGTAACTCTATCATTTCTTAAAATGAGGTGTGATATGTGTTCACTATATTACCTACACCGTATCTGTACATCGTAACTTTTTTAAAACATTTTAAAAGTGGCACGGAAACCTAGACAAGGAAAAAATAATTAAAAAACAAAAAGTATATGAAATGGTATAAAATTGAAGGATAGAAAAACACTTAGAAAGGAGGGGTTTGAATAAGTGTGACTTTAAAAACTTGTAAGATAAAAACAATGAACACAAGTATTTTTATCCTGGTTCGTTGTTGACGAAACTACTCCAGTCCACCCCCTTAGAGTGATTTACCTCAACTGAGGATTTAATCCACTAATCCAACTGATTATAATGGTTATCCACTTAGAAAAATTCTAAGTCTTCTAGAGTATACATATCACAACTTGATCACTCTAGGAAATCACCATTTAGAAAACTTTTAAGTCTTCTAGAGTCTACTGATCACAACTTGATCACTCTAGGAACCTTTTACAAACAATGTAAAATTAATGTTTACAAGAGTAAGATTGCTTCTAATAAAGCTATAATCACAACAGTGATATTTCTCTTAAGTTCTTAATCTTAACACTCACTAAATATTACAAGAGTTTGTGAGGTTGAAGATGAAGTTCGTGAGCTTTGAATTTGACAGCGTTTCAGTATTTTTCACAAGTGTTATCTAGCTGCTTCTGATCAGAACTTCTATATATAGGCGTTGAGAGAAGATGACTGTTGGGTTGCATTTAATGCTTTATGTGAATAGTACAATGCTGCATTTAATGTTTCACACTTTTGTCAACTACCTCGAGCCATGCTTTTGCTGCTTTTACTGACTTTGCCTTTTGTAGCTTCTAACGTTCCTTTTGTCAGTTAGAGATTAGACTTAATATCCTGTCATCTTGTACTTGCTTCTGGACTCAGATTTGTGTATAACAACGTTTGAATTTCAGAGTCAACAGCTTGGTGCAGAGCATCTTCTTGTCTTCTGACTTTGAAGAGCTTAAGCGTGATACCATTCAGAACTTCAGTGCTTCTGCTTCTGACTTCATGTTCTTCTGATGCTTCATAGTTCATGTTCTGATTCTGCTTGACCATCTTCTGATGTCTTGCCAGAGCATGTTCTGATGTAGCCATCCAAAACCTTCTGAGTGCTTCTGAGCGCTGATTTGTGCATACTCTTTATGTATTTCATGAAATGGAAAATGCAAAGGATTAGAGTACCACATTATCTTGTACAAAATTCCTATATAATGTTATCATCAAAACATAGAATATTGATTAGAACAAATCTTGTTCTAACAATCTCCCCCTTTTTGATGATGACAAAAACATATATAATTGATATGAATTTGTATCCAGAATATCAGATGACCAAAGACAATTACACAGATATAACATAAGCATATGATCAGAGTGAGTGAATATGTCTCCCCATGAGATTAACAATCTCCCCTGAAATAAATACTAGAATAATTTATAAATAAGAGACTTCCCTGAGTATTTTTCCATTTCAGTCGAGACTTTCACTTTGAATAGAATTTCAGAACATTTAGAGCTTCTGCTTCTTGCTTCCATAGGACAGCTTCAGTGCTTTGAATTTCTCTATGTAATCAATTGAATCAGATCATACTTGATTGTATCAGAACATTCTTGAATGTATCAGAGCATTCTTGAATGTATCAGAGCATTCTTGAATGTATCAGAGCATTCTTCTTGCTTCTGATCTTGAAGCTTCAGAGCACTAAGCTTGCTTCAATTCTCTAAGAGCATGTTTCTTCTTAGAATTGTTTTTCCCCATGTATTTTCTTCTCATGTTGAGCTTTTTCAGAATGTCTCATTCCTGCAAAAACTATCAAAGACATAGAACTTGCAAATAATGTTAGGAATTTTGAGACTTAATCCCAGCAAGTGATATAATAAATCCATTCAATTATCATGTTTCTCCCCCTTTTTGTCATAACATCAAAAAACATAAAAGATTCAGATGAAAAAGACAGACAAAGTGAAGAAGGTAAATTTTCATTGATAAAATATCAGAAGATACAAAATGATAGAAGCAGATGCAAAAACATAGAAAACAGGCTAAGACAAAAGACAGACTACGACTGGCTAAGCCTAGAAGCTAAGACGGCCAGAAGATTCTTAATCTCAGCAGTGTCTTCCTTCTGATCCTTGATGAAGGATCTGAACTCATCATGAGTATCCTCGTGCTTGTCCAGGCGAGTAGCCAAATCAGCTTGATTCTGTTGAAGAGCCTTCATAGTGTTCAAGAGAACAGAGACAGAAGGTCCAGCAGAAGAAGCATCAAAGCTATTGTCCATAACAGGAGGATTCTAAGCATTAGCTTCAACCATGAGAACATCTCCAGGATTTTCCTCAACAGGAATTTTCTCAGCAGGATGATTCTCAACATCAGCTTCAGACACAAAAACATCTTCAGGATAAACAGGAGCAGGGATCTCAGCGTCTGGATGTTCAAGAGCAAGAAGTATTTCAGCCAGATTCTCTGGAGGTGTTGGAGCAACGGTTCTGGTGGATATTCAACTTCTGGATATACCATATTTGGTGCTTTAACAGAGGGATTCTCTCTAAGCCAATTGAATAGGGACTGAAAGTCTCCAGTCAGAACATTGTATTGTGGCTTCCACACAACCATAGCCAGAGGATTCTCATCAGCTTCAAGCTCATCCACAGACTCCTTCTCTTCAAGAGTTTTCCAGCATGTGATGGGATAGAAGTAGCTTTCTTCATATTCCCGAAGGAATCCAGAAGGACCAGGAGCATCAGCCAAACAATCTTCTTGAAGCTTCAGAAAGTCAGATTGAATCTCTCTTCTGAAAGCTCTCCAGAGATTCCTAGTAGCTACATAATCCATCTTGGCATTATGTGCAACCTTCAGGGCGTCTAAAACTGCTTGTACCTTAAGCTTTACAAATTCAAAACGAACACCAACAGAAAGTTCAGGAGGATTGGTTCTGAAAAGAGTGGTTGGAGAGTCTGGGTTGAGAATACAGTAAGGTTCAGGTTCTCTTTCAAGAGCAAGCAACGATTCTGCTTCGTTGTCAGAGTCCAAGACTACAACAACAGGGTCAGGACGGGGTTTAGGTTTATAATTACAAGAATGCAAGAGGTAGTTGAAAGAATCAAAATCAAAAGATTCAGAAGCGGCGGTATTGCAGACCACAAGATTGTCTACAAGAGTGGGGTTGGAATGTGGAGGAGGTTGAGAAGTTGAGATAGTGGCATGAGGAGGAAAGAGGGTGTTAAGGGGTAAGACTTCAAGGATCGGTTCAGAAACTGGGTGGTCAGAAACAAGAATAGGCTCAGTGCCTTTAGACTTGGGTGAAAGAGGGGTGAGAACTTTGGTGGTTGGAGATGATATAGCTAGGGCTTTTTCTTGTTGAATTTCTGGTTGAGAAACTGGGGGAACTTCTGTTGATACAAATTTTGAAGGTAAAACAGGTACAGAACCAGGTTCAGAAATTACAATACCTGAAGATCGCTTCTTGTGAAGCCTTTCAGGTTCTTCTCCAACTAACTTCCTCTTCTTCTGAAGCACCATCTTCTGCTTTCCTTTTAAAACTTCCTTCTTCCTTTCTTCTTCCTTCTTCTCTTCTTATTCCGTCTTCTTTTCTTTTTCAACTACTTTCTTCTCCAACATCGTTTCTTCTTTCTTTTCTTCTTCTTCTTTCTTCTTCTTGTCTTTCTTCTTATCTTTCTTCTTATCTTTCTTCTTTTTCTTCTTCTTTTCTTCTTCCTTCTTATCATCCTTCTTCTGCTTTTTCTTTTCTACTTCTCCTTCTTTCTTCTGTTCCTCCTTCTGTTCATCAGCCTTCTTTTCATTTCTCTTCTCTTCACTAATTGTTGGAAGCTTTAACCTTCTCTTTGTTCTCCTTTCTTGCATAACTTCTGGAACTCCATCCTTAGTAGTCAGAAGTTTCTGCTTGCTTATCCAGATAGGATCACAGTCAGAACCAGCTTCCCTGTGCATAGCAATGTAATGAACAATAGCTTCTGGTTGTTCATTCCTGAAGAACACCTCAAAATCAGCCAAAACAAGACCTCTTCTGGTTCTAACTTCTATGTTTGCTTGAGGAGTGGAATCAATAGACTGAATTATACCCATCTTCTTCAGAGTATTAGCATTCAGAGTACTCCCAATAATGGTGTAAGGATTATTGATTGTACCAACAGACTCCAGATGTTCAACAATCTTTGATTGAACTAGAAGATTTGTGATGATTCTCCCAAAAGGAATAACATTTCTCTTTTTGCTTGGACACTTCAGCCTGTTTTCATCTCTAGAGTCATTCACAGCATGCCACAAGTGATTGAATATGATGAAGGGAACATCCACCTTTTTCTGCGTACCAATGCAATACATAATGTATTGTTGGTCCTTGTTGACGAAGTTTGATGAACTAGTTAATTTCCTATGGTAGAAACAACCCTGAAGAATCTTAGTCCATACCTTGTATATGGTTTTCAGATCCTTAACTTTGGATTTCTTCCCATTCTTAAAGATTTCTGTGTAGACAGCATCCCAATCAGTTCTTGGAGTTGCTTCAGTAGCACCTTCAACATTCATCAACCCAAACAACTTTCTTAAGAGGGTTTCTGTGATTAAGGAGAGTTCACCATGAACGAGAGAGAGAATAGCTTTAGGCATTACGGTTGCATGAATCTAGAATTCCTTCACTAAGTCTGGATAGACTGGTCCACACAAATCATAGAACATTGGTTCCCATCCTTGAAACCTCATATTTTCTTCAAGATGAATCTCATGTTTCTCCATATTTTCAACATCTACCATTAACTCACAGATGACTTCCAGTTGATCCAATGGAATCGAACAGGTTGTTGGTCGAACAAGTTGTTGCTCGAACAAGTTGTTGCTCTTGTTCTTGTTCATGTTGATGTTGTTGCTGAGAAGAAAAACCATCACTCTGTGTAGAAGGGGAAGCCATTGAAGCACTTCTGAGATTTTTGGGTTTCTTTTTAGGGTTTGAGAAAAGAGAGAAAAGGTTGCAAAAACGCATAAACTTAGAGAGAATGAATGTGTGAAAAGAGAAAATGAGATTATGAGAGATGTTTAAATAGACACGGATTTGAAACAAAATGCAATTAAATTCTGAGAATGAACAGTTACAGAATGCAGAGAATCAAATGCATTTAATGTTGAGGGACGTTAGGGTAAAATGTGATATTTGAAATGATTTGCACAATTACCTAGTGTCATACCCCAAAATTTGCCCACACTATTTCTCTCATACAAATTCAAATCAATACACAAAGCTCCTAGACACACTCTCCTATACAAGGCTCTAAAACTAGGGTTTGGTTCGTTCAAAGGAAATTCAGTGAATCAATGGCTCCAAAGCATCTCATAAGGCTCAATATATCTCACACTATCCCTATGACAAGTATCAAGGCTCATTTTAAAGAATTGGTCACCCAATTGTTCAGAAAGTCAATAGTCGACTAAGTTAACCTAAAAGTCAACTGTGGTCAAAATAAAGTCAAAACTCCTGATATTTTTGTCAAAATCCTCATATTGAAGTATCATTCACCATTTGATCAATAATTGATCATGGTTCATCAAGGAAAGATCAAAAATCAACAATTCAAAAAGTTTCTAAATTAGGGTTTTGTATAGGAAAAGTCAACTGAACTTTGACCAGCCATAACTCTCACATGGAATATCATAAATTTTCCATCCAAAGCTCATCTTGAAGGAAATTGGATTCTCTATATTTTTGTCTCTCACATGCCAAGTCTAAAAATGCTTCATTTGAGAGGTATGGGCCAAAACATTATAGGTCCTTTTCAAAAGTCAACAAAAAGTCACTTTTTTCAAAAGGACACACAAGGAGCATGAAAAATAAGTTTGATATGAGACCAAAGGCACTGGTTAGAGGACTCTCTAAGGTTTCTAAAAAGTCCTAGAACACTTCCATACCTCAAAAATTGAGAGAGATAGACCTGGTCAAAGTTGGACTATTTTGGAGGGGAAAATATGAAAGAATTTGAACATTTTTGCAAATGAGCCCAAGTTGTTTTGATTCAATCTTGATCCACAAGTCATCTAAAGCCCAAGAACCAATTGCCACGAATTTACTGATTTATTGTGAATTTTTATTCATATTAAAAGTGATTAAAAATCAAAATAAATCATGTAAATAACAAGAAATTTGATTTGATTCTATTTCCAATCAATTCAATCATCATTTAAACACAATATTGGATATAAATTTCGTGCACAAAAGGATTGGTAAAAGAAGATTGAAATTGAGCCATAATTAGAAAGATTTCTTCATAATTTCGATCAAATTTTCATCACATTCAAATCAAGATTCAAAAGAGATTTGATCAATTTCTCTTGACCTAATCATTCCCCTATATATACATAACAAGTCCAAGGTACAAGGGTTACTAATTTCTGCAGTTCAAGAGCTCTAACAAAGTGCAAAAATTCAACAAAATTTTCAGAATCGGTTTGGTGGTGGCAGCCTGATTCAAGAGGTTCTAAGGATCAGAACACGTTCCTGGTACTTCTCTGAAGGATTCCCAATCATTATCGAGCCCAGACACATTGCCAATTCGCCCTAATAACTCACGGTTTGTCGTTTTTTAATTTCTTTCGATGTGCATATTACATGCATCCTCAATGAGTTTCATGCACATATTTGTGTTTATCATCATGTATTTATCAATTCTGGAGCTTTAATCGAGTTATGGTGTTGTCGTTAGCAAGATGCCATAATTAGGGTTCAAGCTTTCTTTTTAGGGCTTTTTGATACAGGTAGTTTCTGGCCAAATCAAGACCATGGCTAAATTCGTGAGGACCATACGAACATGATGGTGCCCTCGCGAAAAATTTATCTCTGCTCTAGGTAGGAATCGCTATTTTTACAAGTGTGGAAGGTTGGAGCTTTTACAACGCTTTGATAACATGCGCTGTAAAAGGTGAGTTGCAGGAAATTTGGGGAAGAAGACGCTCACGTGGCACCCTTTTAGTGGAGCATTCGCGCGCGCGTAAGGGATTTAAATCCCATTGGATTCAGTGTGTTTCACCTGTGCCCTTGCGCTACACCGGAGCTATCTCAGCCTTTGGATCTCCTCACTTCCAAATCCAATGCACATGAGGGTGCTGGCGCACCATAGTCTACCAGATGCGTCCACACTGGAAAAAAGTTAAGTATTTTCTAATTTTTTTTATTGATAATTACACAACCAATTTTATTTATAAATATATATACATATACTTTATTTTATTTTGTTTTCTTCCAAAAAATCTTTTCATAACAAATAAATAATTATTATTTTATTTATATTATTTTATTCTTTTACAATAATTAATATTTTTATTTATTTATTTTAATTAAATAACTTATTTCATAATTCAAAATATTCTAAAAAAATTTCATAAAAAATTCATAAAAATCCATAAAAATTCATAAAAAATATTTTTACACTCGATTTTTTTTATCCCGATTTAATTAATTAGGTCGCGAGACCAATAATTAATTAAATCGTTTGTATTTTCTTATTTAAATTCGTACCCTAATCAGGGTTTACGAAGATCATGCCCTACACTGATATATTTCCTTTTGTGCTTTCTTTTCTGGGTTATCCTTTCAAGTGCCTTCCGACTACGCGCCACACCCTTCAAAAAGCTAAGTACTTAATTTATTTTAGAAAGTCTATTTTGTTTCCTTTGATTTTAGGGTGTGCCCTTATATTTTTTGAACTGTGTATACACTCACTCCTTTCTATGCCTTGCCTTTTTGCCTTTTCAGGGTTAGTCTCAAGGCTTCCTCCGTCCGCCAAACATGTCAGATCAAATGCAAAGCTAAGTATCTACTCTTTATATTTATTTTTCTTTGTCATTTTTATTTTTAGGGTCAGTTTAGTTTGTCTCCGAACCGATAATGCACTCATCCTTCTTTGTTTATTCTTTCTTTTCCAATTTCCAGGGTTCGTCAATTATCAAAGCTACGCATATTGGTAACCCTAAACCCTAACTCTAATATTTTCTGTTTTAATTTTTAATTATATCCCGCTGGTTTCAATTCCTCTCCTCCGCTAGTTACAATTTCCCTTCCCCATTATTATTGTTAATACTCATTGCGTGGTTAGTAATCCTAGGGAGTGCAAGTCTTGAACTGAATTAGGATAACTAACTATATGATAATATAATGAATTAACCACGTGTTTGTTGTACACACGCACATTTTTGGGGTAACCTCTCTGTTGCCTTGTTGCCTGTTGCCTGTTGCCTGTTGCCTTGTTGCCTTGTGTTTTTTTGCAGAATAGCCATGTCCCTCGAATACGAGGATACCTCAGCCATGCTGCCTCGATAAATAAAGGTCATACGACCCTAATGTTGCTTCCTTCGATACACTAATATGACCTCGACCCTCGGAAGTTGCCTACGAAAAAGGCTGAGGTATCCTCTGGCTGCCTACGAAAAAGGCTATTCTGATCCTTCCCTTAGACTACCTGCCTCTCTATGGCATGGGTCAGTCTTATGGTGAATGATAAAGCGATGACCCTTCAACCTCCAAACGAAAGGCTTCCTGCCCTCTTATGGCAAGGATAGACCCTTTCATCCTGAAAGGCTAAAAGAAACCTATCATCAAAGTTTAAGGTAATTGCCCTTAATTGCTTTGCCTTGCTCTAAAATTTTTCTATATTCTTTCTCAAAATTCTTCAAAAATGGCTACGCTCATTTACGAGCTAAAGTCCACTTTTCTTCTTCTACATTTCTGAAAACAAAGAGCAAAGCAATTAAGAGCCCATGGAAAACCATGGATGCAAAGGGTGCCTTACACCTTCCCTTTGCATAATTACCCCCCGAACCCTATTTTATTTAAAAGGTTTTTCCTGTTTCTTTTAGCCTTTCTAACTTGTTTGGATAAAATAAAAGTCGGTGGCGACTCTTGCTTAACCGCGACATTTCGATTATAAAAGTCAGTTCACCGTATTACAGAACTGGCGACTCTGCTGGGGATTTTTCGATAAAAGAGGGGTTACCTTAAAAGTTTAGGAATCACTTAAATGTTTTCTATTGCTTGCTTTGCTCGTTTAATTTTTCAGGGCTGTTTTGGGAAAAATGAAGGACGAATCCTATTCCCGGATTCAAGAACACCTAAGATTAGGAGCGGCATAGTCATGGAGACCCCCCTTGTGCATGCTTGGGGTTGGTCAAAATGAAGTTCGCGCTTGAGTTAGGCCTCCACTGGTTATTGTGTACCTCTTTTGCATGAGAGAGGTTTATGCATGTATCTTTGGGTGCGTCGGAGCTCAAGGACCTTTAGTCACCTTTAACCCATCTTGACTTTTAGGAACGTAGTGGGAGGGCTATTCTTGATGCATGTCAAGTTATGGTCGCGACCCGATACTACAGCTCAGATAGGTTTCTTCCTAAAGTATCATTGCGTGGTATGCATTTACCATGTTCGAGGGTGCTTTAGAGGGGGCTGACAATTCTGAGTCACTTGGTAGAACCCGTTGCTGAAATCTCCTTATCCATAGAAATGCCCTTGGGAAGGACACCTAATCAGACTCCATGCAAGCCTTAAGCCAAAAATTGTGTGATTTGTGTGACTTATTTGTGTATGTGCATCATGTATGCATGCATCATCCATACATAGCATGACTAACCCCTTTCAAGGGATTTAAGGATTGTTAACCATAATTTGTTTTGTAGGTCATGGGAATTAAAGTTCGTAAGCCTTTTTGCCTTAGCTTCAAGGGAGTGCCTACACCTTTGAAGATGCTTTGTGACAATGTTTCTGGTTCCCTCGTGCTTTCTGAGTCTCTTAACAAGTTAATCAGCTTGGTACGAACCAAAGTGGATGAAGCGCTCCTCAACACCATGATCCGGTTTTATGATCCTCTGCTGCATTGCTTCACTTATAGGGACTTTCAGTTGGTTCCTACATTGGAAGAATTCTCCTCCATTTTAGGATTACCAGTACTCGATCAGATGCCCTACACCGGTGAAGAAGAGAGTCCTAAGTTGGAAGATATTGCTGCTGCGTTGCATTTGCCTCGATCAGAAATCAAGAAGGTCTAGGTGAATAAAGGAGAATATACTGGTTTGTCGATTGACTTCTTGTATAATCAAGCTGACATTTTGATCAATGCAACAAGTATGGATGCTCTTGAAAAAGTTCTTGCTTGCCTAATCTATGGACAAGTGTTGTTCCCTCGTTATGATAAAATTGTGGATGTGATTGCTCTCAAGATCTTCATTAGTAACAATCCGGTTCCTACCTTATTGGGTGACTTGCTGCATTCCATCAATCATCGATCATCTAAGGGCAAAGGTTATATTCTCGGATGTGCACCATTATTGCATAAGTGGTTTATTTCGCACTTATCCCGTTCTACAATAAAGAATGAAGAGGGTTTGACTTGGGCTCAAAGAATTATCAAGCTTTCCTACGACGATGTCATTTGGAGTCAAAGGGAGTTTGAAGGATCTCATTTGTTTGATAGTTGTGGAGATTTCCCGAATGTACCTCTTCTTGGTACTCGAGGGGGAATAACTTATAATCCTATTCTGGCTCGACATCAATTTGGTTTCGCTCTAAAAGACAAGCCTCGTTCCATATATCTTAGTGCAGAAAATTTTGATTATGATTCGGACCCTACTGGAAAAAAGAAGTTGTTCATCAAAGTTTGGTCCAAGGTGAAGAAAATAGGAGTAAGAGAATTAGGATTGAGGAATCACATCCCTTCAGATCTTTATTTTAAATGGGTTTATGATCGAGTGGTTGAGTATGGCATACCATATCCATCTGATACTCCTATAGTTCCAAGGATTACTCCTCCCGTCGTTCATGTGGAAGTGGAACCATATGTACCCGCTCCTAACGAAGACCTTGCTACCACCATTGTTTGCCTAAGACAAGAAAAAGCTGATTTGGAAAGACGCTTACATAAAGTAGAAGAAGAAAAAGCGATAATGGCGGCCAATGCCAAAGAGCGTGATAGCATGCTTGATTACTTTTCCCGCAAGTGGAAGATTGAAGACTTCATCTCTCCCGATCAGATACAATCATGGGAGCAAGAGATTGATAGTCTTGTCCAAGAGAGAAATGAGATGATTAAAGCTCACAAGGAAGAAATTCGGAGTTTGAAGAGAAAGCGCCGACTTGGGGACTGATTTCCTTTATTTCTTTTTATGTTATTTATTTTCAAAACGCTTTGATGTAACTATAAAAGTTATAAGACCATAAGTTATTTTCTTTAAATTAATAATATTTTTATTTTTATTTCCTTTTGATATGTGTTAAAGGTTCTTTAATCCCTTGAAAACATTGCATGTGCATAATCATATCATTCATAAACATCGCATTACAGGTTTCATAAAAACAAATACCTCATCTTTCCGCTGTTTATTTCAGTAAGAAAGATGGATCTCGAACAATCTGTCAAGAATCTCCAAACTCAGAATGCTGAATTTCAAGCCTTGATCCTGAACTTGTCCAAGGGGCAAGATAAACTGAAAGCTCTCCTGACTAAGAAAACGAAGACTCAGAAACCCAAAGGAGTGATCAACCTGGGAAGAAGGTTCAAAGGCCGTCCTAAGAAAGCTGAAGAAGCTCAAATTCCCAAGGATGAGGAAGAAGAAGAACATGATGGTGACGCTGGAAGTAATGTGGGCTCTGATGGTCAAGGTGAGGACGAAGAAGAGGATCCTCAAGACGAGGATGAATCTGATGAGAAGTATAGGCTATTGGAAGAGCGTCTGAGAAGCGTGGAAATTCAGAAGGCACCTGGGCTGGATTTTGAAGAACTAGGACTCGTTCCTGGGGTCGTTATTCCTCTGAAATTCAAAACTCCCGCCTTTGCTAAGTATGATGGAGTCTCCTGTCCCAAGATGCACTTGAGATCTTATGTAAGGAAGATTCAGCCTCACACTGCTGATAAGAGGCTCTGGATCCATTTCTTCCAGGAAAATTTATCTGGAACTCAACTCGAATGGTACTATCAACTGAAGGGTGCTAGCATCCATACTTGGGAGGATTTGGTTGTTGCTTTCTACAAACAATACCAATACAATTCTGATCTTGCACCAACTCGCATGCAACTACAAAGCATGTCTATGGGACCTAAAGAAAGTTTCAAGGAGTATGCGCAAAAGTGGAGAGATTTAGCTGGAAGAGTCCAACCTTCCTTGACTGATAGGGAGTTGGTAGACATGTTCATGGGCACGCTAACTGGACCGTTCTATAGTCACTTACTGGGTAGTTCTTCATCTGGGTTTACTGATCTTATCTTGACTGGAGAACGTGTTGAGAATGGTATTCGAAGTGGGAAGATTCAAGTGGGCGCATCCTCTGGTACTGCAAAGAAGCCATATCATGGAAGAAATGAGTCTAATGTTGTTCATAGTCAGAGGGGCCGTGGTAAGAACGATCAGAATCAGTCTGTTGGTGCCGTCCTCATCTCTACTCCAACATCTCAACAATCTCCTAGACAAGAGTACCAACGCAAAACTGATAGACCAAGGAGACAATTCACCCCGATCAACATGCCTTTGTCTCAAGCCTTACAACATCTACTAAAGGCTAAGCTGATCACCCTGAAAGATCCTCCGAAGTTTGCCAACACTGCTAGTCCAGCTTATGATCCCAAGGCTACATGCGCTTACCATTCTAATGCTACTGGACACAATGCAGATAATTGTTGGGCCTTGAAAAACAAAGTCCAAGACATGATAGAAGCTGGCGAGATCGAGTTTGATGCACCAGAGACTCCTAATGTCATCACTGCTCCGATGCCAAAGCATGACAAGACTGTTAATGCTATCATGGACACAATCCATGTCTATGACGTAAGAGATCTGTCAACTCCTCTCCCTGACATCAAGAGAAAGCTGCTGCAAGCTGGTTTATTTCCAGGTTGCGACCCTGACTGTTATTACTGTGCACTTCTACCCAAGGGTTGCGAGAATTTGAAAAGAGGTATCCAAGGCTGGATGGATCGTGGCACTATCCGATTTGAGAAGATTCCTTCTATTGAAGATTTGTGCGAAGGTTTTTCCCATGGTTTAAAGTTTGAAGATGTCTCCGTCATTTCCAAAGTCCCATTGAAGATCCCTACCAAGGCTCCTTTCAAAATTTCCGCTGAACCCCGTGTGGCTCCGATCATTATCACTCAACCTGGTCCGATGCCATATTCTTCTGATAAGGCTGTCCCTTGGAATTATGGTGCCGAGGTCTATGTTCAAGGAGTTAAGCAAGAGCTTGAACCTGATAAAGTTTCTGAAGATGCCAATCCTGATGTGGGTAATATTGCTGGAACTAGTAAAGTGACAAGAAGTGGAAGAGTGTTTTCTCCAGAGATCTCTCCAAACACTGCTTCACCTGCTATTACTATTACCCCAAGTGCTGATGATCGTGGTAAAAGACCACTGCATGAACCTGAGACTGTCACTGAAAATCCACCATCTGAAGAAACAAATGAGTTCCTTAAGATCATTCGCAAGAGTGATTATGACATTGTTGAACAAATGGGGCATACTCCTTCCAAGATCTCTTTGCTGTCACTTTTGAGTTGTTCCAAGACTCACGCCAAAGCTATGATGAAGTTTCTAGAGGCTGCCCATGTGCCACAAGAGATTACTGTCACTCAACTCGAGAATTGTATTGCAAACCTGACGACAGATAACTACCTTGGTTTCTCTGATGCCGATCTGAGTCCTAGTGGAAAGAATCATAACAAGGCACTGTATATCTCCATTGAATGTGGTGGTACCACCCTGGCTCATGTACTGGTTGACAATGGCTCGTCTCTGAATGTGCTACCCAAGTTGGTGCTGGACAAACTCAAAGTTGACGGAATTGAGTTGAAATCTAGTGATGTGATAGTAAAAGCTTACGATGGCACAATGAGTACTGTGTATGGCGAAGTTGAGCTCCCGATCAGAGTGGGTTCCGAGACTTTCAATACCGTGTTCTATGTGATGGATATTCGTCCCGCCTATTCATGTCTACTTGGACGTCCTTGGATACATGGGGCAAATGCTGTGACTTCAACTCTCCATCAGAAACTGAAATACCCAGCGAAAGGCAAAATCGTCACTGTGTATGGTGAAGAAGAGTATGTGGTGAGCTTCGTAGATGAGACCAAGTATCTTGAATTCACTGGAGAAGCTTTTGAATCTCCCCGTATAGCGTACGAATTAGTCCCCCAAGTGGTTCCCGAGACTAAGCACGTCTACACTCCTCCTAAAGTTACTGGGGTTATTCCTGCAATGGCTTCTCTGAAAGATGCTAGGGCTGTGGTAAAAGAAGGTGGCTGCACCATCTGGGGGCAGTTACCTGATATTCCATACAAATCCAACAAATGGGGTTTAGGCCGCACTGCTAAGGATCAGAAGGGAGAACAACATCCTCGTTCAGAAGGTTTGAAGCATCATTTCATCAGCAAGGGGGTCAATGCCATTGGAGAAGATGAAGATAATTACAACCTGGGCAAGTGGATCTTCCCTACATCAGACAAAGGGCTGGACAACTGGAAGACTGAAGACATTGTTTCTATCTCCTATAGTCAGGAGTAATTGCCGTTCTTAGTTTTATTTCCTGCTTTCCTTTTTTATTTCCAAGTTTAAATTATGTACTTCAATAAACAATAAACTCTAAAGCCGTGTGTCCTGCCCGAGGCACAATGGTCCATTGTTAGGGCTTGTCATTTCATAAGCATATTTTCATTCAATAAAACATTGGACGTTTCGTATTCAAATTGTGTGTTCGCTTTTATTTTCCTTTACTTTTATAGCTATGTGTTCTCACACACACCCACATACACTGCAGATTCATATCCACTCTGGATCCTATTGATAACGACTCTGCTATTTCTAAATATGACTTCGAAAATCCGATCTACCAAGCCGAGGATGAAGGTGAGGAAGGTTGTGAAGTGCCTAGAGAACTTGCCAGATTACTAGAGCAAGAAGAGAAGACTATACAGCCGCACGAAGAGCCAATTGAGGTTGTGAACATAGGTACTGACGAAGAAAAGAAAGAGATCAAGATAGGGGCTGAATTAGAGGATACTGTCAAACAAAGACTAATTCAGATGTTACGAGACAATGTTGAGATTTTTGCTTGGTCCTACGAAGATACTGATATTGTGGTTCATCGTCTACCTATCAATGAAAACAGTCCTCCGGTTAAACAGAAGTTACGAAGAAGCAGACCCGACATGGCTCAGAAAATCAAAGAAGAGGTCGAGAAACAATTCAACACTGGGTTCCTGAAAGTAGTAAGTTGTCCGCCATGGATTGCCAACATAGTACCCGTACCCAAGAAGGATGGAAAAGTCAGAATGTGTGTAGACTACAGAGATTTGAATCGAGCAAGCCCTAAAGATGACTTCCCACTACCGCATATTGACATTCTAGTTGATAGTACTGCGCAATGAAAGGTTTTCTCTTTCATGGATGGTTTCTCAGGTTACAATCAGATTAAGATGGCACCCGAAAACATGGAAAAGACAACTTTTACTACACCTTGGGGCACTTTCTGTTACAAGGTCATGCCGTTTGGATTGAAGAATGCTGGGGCAACGTACTAACACGCAATGGTAGCTCTATTCCATGACATGATCCACAAAGAAATAGAGGTCTATGTTGATGATATGATTGCAAAGTCCAACACTGAAGAAGAACATCTAAACCATTTGCAGAAGTTATTTGATAGATTGAAGAAGTACAAGCTGAGACTGAATCCGAACAAATGTACCTTTGGCGTAAGGTCTGGTAAGCTGTTGGGTTTCGTTGTTAGTAGTAAAGGTATTGAAGTCGATCCTGCAAAGGTAAAAGCTATACAAGAGATGTCTGCTCCACGAAACGAGAAAGAAGTTAGAGGATTCTTGGGACGTCTGAACTACATTGCTAGATTTATCTCCCATCTGACCGCTACTTGTGAGCCAATCTTCAAGTTACTGAGGAAAGATCAAGTAGTGAAATGGAACGACCAATGTCAAGAAGCCTTTGACAAGATAAAGAAGTACCTGCAAGAACCTCCGATCATGATACCACCTGCTGAAGGAAGACCTCTAATTATGTACTTAACAGTGTTAGAGAATTCGATGGGGTGCGTACTGGGGCAACATGACGAGTCTGGTCGAAAAGAGCATGCAATATACTACCTTAGCAAAAAGTTTACCGACTGTGAAACAAGATACTCACTGCTCGAGAAAACTTGCTGTGCTTTGGCATGGGCTGCTCGCCGACTGAGACAGTATATGTTGAACCATACCACTTTGTTGATTTCTAGAATGGATCCTATCAAATATTTGTTCGAAAAACCCGCTCTCTCTGGACGAATAGCGAGATGGCAAATGATACTAACAGAATACGACATCCAATATACAACACAGAAAGAAATCAAAGGAAGTATAGTGGCAGATCATTTGGCCCAACAAGCTGTAGACGACTATCAATCTATGAGTTTTGAATTTCCAGATGAAGATGTTATGCTTGTTACCAACTATGAACAACCTGGCCCGAATGAAGGACCTGAACCAGGATCCCGATGGACTATGGTTTTTGATGGAGCTTCGAATGCACTTGGTAATGGTATTGGCGCTGTAATTGTCTCTCCCGCAGGTGGACACACCCTGTTCACAGCAAGACTATGTTTCGACTGTACCAACAACATGGCTGAGTATGAAGCATGTATCTTGGGACTCAGAGCTGCTATCGATCTAAGAATCAAGTTCTTGGAAGTATATGGGGATTCAGCCTTAGTAATCAGTCAGATCAAAGGAGAATGGGACACAAAGCATCCTAATCTTATGCCTTATAAAGATTTGGTGCTATCTTTAATTCCATATTTCGAAGAGATTACTTTTGAACATATTCCCCGAGAAGAGAATCAACTGGCAGACGCATTAGCTACTATGTCATCCATGTTCAAGGTCAGATGGGACAACGAGGCTCCTATAGTTATTATTGAAAGATATGACGAACCAGCATACTGTTACGAGATAGTTACTAACGAGGTTGAAGAGAAACCATGGTTTCACGAAGTAAAAAGATACCTCGAGACTCAAGAATACCCTGAAGGGGCATCTATCAATGACAAGAAGTTCTTAAGAAGGTTCGCGTCCAAGTTCTTTCTGAGCAACGGAACCTTATACAAGCGCAACCATGATTCAACCTTGCTTCGTTGTGTGAACAAGAAGGAAGCTGAAGAGATCATGGAGGACATGCATGATGGCACTTTTGGAACCCATTCTAGTGGACATACTATGGCTAAAAAGATTCTGAGAGCAGGTTACTACTGGTCCACTATGGAGACTAACTGTCACCAACATTCAAGAACTCGCCACAAGTGTCAGATATACGCCGACAAAGTACATGTGCCTCCTGTTCCTCTAAATGTGCTGACCGCTCCTTGGCCTTTTGCAATGTGGGGCATTGATATGATCGGAGAAATCAAACCTACCGCGTCCAATGAACACCGCTTCATCCTTGTAGCCATTGACTACTTTACCAAATGGGTAGAGGCTGCTTCCTTTGCTTCTGTAACCAAGAATGTGGTGGCTCGATTCATTAAGCACAATCTCATCTGTCGGTATGGCATCCCCGAGAGGATTATCACTGATAATGGTACCAATTTGAATAACAAGATGATCACCGAGCTCTGCACAAAGTTCAACATCAAGCATCACAACTCTTCTCCATATAGACCAAAGATGAATGGCGCTGTGGAAGCCGCCAACAAGAACATAAAGAAAATTGTACAGAAAATGACTGTGACTTATAAGGATTGGCACGAGATGTTACCATTTGCTCTTCACGGTTATCGTACTTCTGCACGTACATCGACTGGGGCAACCCCGTTCTCATTAGTCTATGGCATGGAGGCTGTGCTACCGATCGAAGTTCAGATTCCATCCTTAAGGATCATGAAAGAGGCAGAGCTAGACGAAGATGAATGGATTCAAACCCGACTGGATCAGATAAACCTGATTGACGAAAAGAGGCTTGCGGCTGTTTGTCATAGACAATTGTATCAGAAGCGTATGATCAAGGTATTCAACAAAAGAGTCAAACAACAAGTTTATCAAGCTGGTGACTTAGTCATAAAGAGGATTATTCAACCACAAGGTGATCCTAGGGGCAAGTGGACTCCCACCTATGAGGGACCATTTGTAATCAAGAAGATTTTCTTCGGAGGAGCCATGATACTCACTACTATGGACGGAGAAGACTTTCCACAGCCTGTGAACGCAGACATAGTCAAAAAATACTACGCATAAACATGACCCGCTAGGTCGACGTACCTAGGCAAAAGTAAGGGCATCCCGGCAAACCAAAAGGGTTTGGGCAAAAATTAGGGATATATATAAAAAATGTACACCCGGCAAGTTGAAAACCCGAAAGGGCGACTTGGGCAAAAAGGGGTATCCTGCTAGACCGAAAACCTGAAAGGGCGGCCTAGGAAAAAGTTAGGGATAAAGCGTACAACTATGTCTCGTTAAAGTTGCTCATCAATCAGATATATCTACAACATCAAGTTCAAAGGGCTCAGATCAATTCAATCATCCTCCTCCAACAAGCAAGGGATGAGATGCTCGAAGACATAATAGCAATAGCAGAATTGAAACTCAATAGGATTGTTTCCACATAGCTAGTTTTCTTTTTCTGTACTTTGTTTCGAAAAACACATAATATGTTCTTTATTTCTGCCTATTCATGGCTTTCTTAATACAAGTTATTTTCTCTCTATCGAGCTTCCATTTTTCTCTTTTTTGAATACGCAAACGTCCAATGATAATTTTGAATGAACATATGCATATGAACATGATTGTCATCTATCTTTTTTGTCATAAAAACATCTATTAGTTCATTAGGTAGGAAAGGCAAAGAGGCAATGTCTAAGGTAATCCAGAAGTCCTCCTTCAAAGGCAATAATCTGAGGAAATCCCCACAGAGTAATCATTAAGAAGATATCCTCAAATACTCTCGTCCCGACAAAGACATGGCTCCCCAACAGAGTTTACATCTTCAACACTACCGGTTCTCCAACACTTTGCTCTTCTCCAACATGGTTTATTAATATCTCTAATCCCCAATCAGGGTACATCAAGTTACTGATCATCCCCAGGCAGAAATCATAAATCCCCAGCTGAGCATCTTCAAGATAAGATCAAACATCAAAATTACAATGACATGGAGATCCATCTTCTCAACCAAGATGTGTCAAATAGCATAAATCATAGTCATACATCATAAATCATAAACATATTCATACATCACCTCATATGCACGTTCCTCATTTATTTTGAGAAGCACATAGCTCACGCATCATAACATCGCATGAAGAGCTAACAATATTTGACAGGTACATTACAAAGGTTCGAATCTTATTCAAAGCAACGCCTAACGCAGGGCATTCCAGACATCTACGGATGCAAATTGGATCTGATCTGACGCACGATTTATCCATCAACCTAACGCACGGTTTTCCAGACATCTGAGGATGCAATTAAGAATAGTCTAACGCATGATTTATTCTTCGACCTAACGCACGGTTTTCTAGACATCTAAGGATGCAATTAAGAATAGTCTAACGCATGATTTATTCTTCGACCTAATGCACAGTTTTCTAGACATCTGAGGATGCAATTAAGAATAGTCTAACGCATGATTTATTCTTCGACCTAACGCACGGTTTTCTAGACATCTGAGGATGCAATTAAGAATAGTCTAACGCATGATTTATTCTTCGACCTAACGCACGATTTTCCAGACATCTGAGGATGCAATTAAGAATAGTCTAACGCACGATTTATTCTTCGACCTAACGCACGGTTTTCCAGACATCTACGGATACAAATTTGATCTGATCTGACGTACAACATATCCTTCAGCCTAACGCATGGCTTTCCAGACATCTGCTGATGCAAACTAGACCCAGTCTAACGTACGACTCATCCTAAGTATATCCTTTCAGATACAGTCTAACGTACGACTCATTCTGACTTTCAACCTATCAAGTCAGGTGGCATCTTTAAGCCCATCTCCCGAAAAGGACTCTATCCCGACAAAGGCAAATTTCTTAGTATTCTAGTGTTCAATCCTCTTCTACCTTCAGATTCCGACTGGCATACAAACCACTCTACATCTTCAGGTTTAAGAAAATTGAACAGGGGCAGCTGTCATACCCCAAAATTTGCCCACACTATTTCTCTCATACAAATTCAAATCAATACACAAAGCTCCTAGACACACTCTCCTATACAAGGCTCTAAAACTAGGGTTTGGTTCGTTCAAAGGAAATTCAGTGAATCAATGGCTCCAAAGCATCTCATAAGGCTCAATATATCTCACAATATCCCTATGACAAGTATCAAGGCTCATTTTAAAGAATTGGTCACCCAATTGTTCAGAATAGTCAACAGTCGACTAAGTTAACCTAAAAGTCAACTGTGGTCAAAATAAAGTCAAAACTCCTGATTTTTTTTGTCAAAATCCTCATATTGAAGTATCATTCACCATCTGATCAAGAATTGATCATGGTTCATCAAGGAAAGATCAAAAATCAACAATTCAAAAAGTTTCTAAATTAGGGTTTTGTATAGGAAAAGTCAACTGAACTTTGACCAGCCATAACTCTCACATGGAAGATCAGAAATTTTCCATTCAAAGCTCATCTTGAAGGAAATTGGATTCTCTACAATTTTGTCTCTCACGTGCCAAGTCTAAAAATGCTTCATTTGAGAGGTATGGGCCAAAACATTATAGGTCCTTTTCAAAAGTCAACAAAAAGTCACTTTTTTCAAAAGGACACACAAGGAGCATGAAAAATAAGTTTGATATGAGACCAAAGACACTGGTTAGAGGACTCTCTAAGGTTTCTAAAAAGTCCTAGAACACTTCCATACCTCAAAAATTGAGAGAGATAGACCTGGTCAAAGTTGGACTATTTTGGAGGGAAAAATATGAAAGAATTTGAACATTTTTGCAAATGAGCCCAAGTTGTTTTGATTCAATCTTGATCCACAAGTCATCTAAAGCCCAAGAACCAATTGCCACGAATTTACTGATTTATTATGAATTTTTATTCATATTAAAAGTGATTAAAAATCAAAATAAATCATGTAAATAACAAGAAATTTGATTTGATTCTATTTCCAATCAATTCAATCATCATTTAAACACAATATTGGATATAAATTTCGTGCACAAAAGGATTGGTAAAAGAAGATTGAAATTGAGCCATAATTAGAAAGATTTCTTCATAATTTCAATCAAATTTTCATCACATTCAAATCAAGATTCAAAAGAGATTTGATCAATTTCTCTTGACCTAATCATTCCCCTATATATACATAACAAGTCCAAGGTACAAGGGTTACGAATTTCTGCAGTTCAAGAGCTCTAACAAAGTGCAAAAATTCAACAAAATTTTCAGAATCGGTTTGGTGGTGGCAGCCTGATTCAAGAGGTTCTAAGGATCAGAACACGTTCCTGGTACTTCTCTGAATGATTCCCAATCATTATCGAGCCCAGACACATTGCCAATTCGCCCTAATAACTCACGGTCATTTTAGTAACACTGTGAATGGTTTGTTCTTTGTTTTAAGTAGTTATTTCATGTTTTATTAATCTAATAGTTAGTGGTAATTTTTAGTAGAATATTTATTTTTGATCACTTTGTTGGTAGTTATTGGTTATTTCAGGTGTAAGAAAGAATCGCCGAAAAAATGGGACGAGAACAGAAGAAAACGAAGCCAAAAAGACAAAGAAAGTAGCTGACGCGGGCTCCAGTGTCGTGGGACATGGCCATGTCAGCTGAAAAAGAAGAAAAAAAGCTGTTGGGAGCAACCAGTGGCTGACACGGGCGCCAGTGTCGTGGGACATGGCCGTGTCAGCTGATACATGAAAAAAAAGCTGTTTGAGGAGAAACCAGTGGCTGACACGGGCGCCAGTGTCGTGGGACACGGCCGTGTCAGCTGTTGCGGCCAGAAATTGAATTTTTAAGCTGTTTCATTATTCCAAGTCTCATTAAGGGCGTTTTCGACTTTTTACATGAATGGAATGTAACCTAACACTACTTAGTCCTAGTTTGGGAGTTTTTAGATTATCTTGGATTATTGGAGATAGAAAATTACAGAGAAAGGAGAGCTTATAAGGGTTTGGAGAGGATCTTCAAGAACAATAGCAATTGGAGATCAAATCAATCCATAAATTCTTGTAATGTTTACAATTACCCTTGTTCTTCTCTTCAATACTATGAGTAGCTAAGCCTATTTATGTTAAGGGGATGTCCCTGAATCGCTTTTATGTAATGAATTAAGTACCGTCGCTTTATGAATTTGAAGTTTCTATGAATTTAGTTTATTTTCAAAGTGTCTCATGCTTCATTCTATTGGAAAATATTATGTTGATTTACGGTTAAGGTTAGGTCGGAAAAACCACTTTAACGCTTTTTGAATAATAACGTTACCGGTAAATTGCTTAGGAATAAGGATTTGACGGTATTGATCATCTATTCTAGGTTATTTTCACAAGGTTCTTGGTGCAAAAATTTAGTTGTTAAGGAATTAAAACTGAATTTTATTTGCCAAATAGATTTTCCGCTAAGGAATTAGGGAAAATTAATATTAAGAATTGATACTAAATCATATTGACAACTCTTTCGTAAAATAGCGGTACGGGAATTACAGGGCTGTTCATACATCTACCTTAGCATATCTTCTCATATTTGTTCCAAGTCAACTTTTACTTATTAATTCTTTTAAATATCGTAGTTTTAAAACAATCAAACCAACCAAAACCACACCCCAGGATATTTTGTTCAATTGAATAATTGTAAAACTTGTATTTCCTACGCAGTCCGCGAGTTCGATACTGGGTATCAACCCCTATTTAAAACTACATCGGTGAAAAATAGTTCACTTGCTAATTTTTCGATCAAGTTTTTGGCGCCGTTGCCGGGGACTGCCAATATATAAGTTTAATAATAATTCAATTGGATTTTTGTTGCTCTGTAACTAAAATTTTAATTTTCTGTTATTTTATTTGCTCACTACTAGTAATTTTCTAATCTTTGTATGCGAGGTAAGTCCTCAGCAGAATTTATTTTTGACGCAGAGCCAGAACGATCGTTGCGAGCTAGACTTCGAAAAGCAAGACAAGAAAGACCGGAAACATCAAAAGCAACACTGACAGTTTCTGAATCTGAAGAAGAGGAAGTAATTTCGGTTAATTCTGAACATTCAGACACCGAGTCTGAAACCATGGCTGCAGATCCACCTCCAGTGGAGAGACTTCTCGGTGACTATGGAGGATCAAATGCTCCAACTGGACGTTTGACAATAGTAAATCAACCGGTCAATGTTGCTCATTTTCAGTTGCACCCTTCAACGATCCAGCAACTCGAAAAGAGACCTTTTTCGGGAAAAATCAATGAAGATGCAAATAAGCATTTACAGAGATTTCTCACGATGACCACGTCGTTAGAAATTGAAGGACACTCTGAGGAAGCGAAAAAGTTGGTAATGTTTCCCTTTACCCTTTCAGAAGATGCTGAAGAGTGGTTCTACTCTTTACCTGCTGGGAGCATTACAACTTGGCAACAGATGGAGACGACATTTCTCAACGAGTATTTTCCTGCTTCTGTGTATATCCGTAAAAGGTATGACATAGTAAATTTTAAACAGAAGGAAGGAGAATCACTTGGAGATGCGTACAAGAGGTTTAAACGATTATTAGTTGCATGTCCTACTCACAATATGGATGCAACTGAACAGATGCAGAACTTTGTGAATGGCCTCAAGATGAAGACTAAGCAACTCATTGACACAGCTGCCGGTGGCTCGTCTAATTTTACAACAGCCACTGGTATCAAGAAGATCATTGAAGCCATTGTTGCGAATGAGCATTTGGAATTATATGACCGTAGTGTAAGCCAGTCGGAAGGGATGATTGATTTAAAGTTGGCTAATCAAGTTGTGAAAATGGAAGACCAAATTGCAGCTGAAGTCGAGAGAAGACTCAAGAAGATGACTGTTGAGACTCAAACTGTGGCTCAAGTTCAACCAGCTCAAACAGTCAGTTGTGAGATTTGTAATGGCCCTCACCAAACTGTGTATTGTTTTGCAACTCCTCAACAAATTGAAGAGATCAAGTTCTTGAAGCAGAACAATCCTTATTCTAACACCTATAATCCGGGATGGAAGAATCATCCAAACTTCTCATGGAAAGATCAACAACAAGTTCCTCAGAAGGCAGAATGGGAAGTAGCTATTGAGAGACTGGCCGGACAATGTTCTCAGTTTCAAGAAGAGACAAGAAATAACCATAGGAACACAACAACTTCAATCAAAAATCTGGAAGTTCAAGTGGGTCAGATAGCACAGCATCTCACTCTACAAGCACAAGGCACTCTTCCAAGCTCAACTGTGGCAAATCCAAAAAACCAAGAGAAAATTAATGTTTTCTCAACAAGAAGTCAGAAAGCACCAGAGCCTGAAGAAGAAGAAGAGGAAATAAATGACAATTTAGTCATAGAGGTAGATCTGGAAGTGAGAGAAAATCCGAAAGAACCCGAAGTAGTGGTACCACCGGTTAAGCCACTTGAAGAGAAAAATAAGAAAGAAACTAAACCGACGATCAAGCTACCTTTCCCCTCCAGAGTGACAAAGAAAGATTCAAAAGAGAAAGACTTTGAGAAGTTTATTGCAATGTTCAAAAAGTTGGAGATCAACTTACCTTTCTTTGAAGCACTTGAAAATGTGCCTGCATACAAGAAATTCATGAAGGAGGTAATTTCAAAAAAAAGGTTAGTGGGAGATGAAACAGAAATTGGGACTGAAAAGTGTGGTAGAGTCTCGCCAGCAAGGAAGATCCCCATTAAGAAGAAAGACCCTGGAGTGGTGGCAATACCGTGCACCATCAATGACAGAGTGTTCAAGAAGGTGTTAATTGATTCTGGTTCTAGTGTGAGTTTGATGCCATTGTCCATCTTCAAAAAGCTAGAGATTGGAAAAATAAGCGAGAGTGAAACAAAGTTGAAATTCACTGATCACACTATTAAGAAGTCATATGGGATAGCTGAAGATGTAATGGTAGAGATTGACAAGTTTGTCTACCCAGTTGATTTCCATATCATGGACATTCCTGAGGATGAAGAGACTCCAATCCTTCTTGGGCGACCATTTCTGCTTACTAGTCGCTGCAATTTGGATATTGAAAAAGGGGAACTCATAGTTAAATCATTTGATGAGGAGGTAACACTGAAGGTGTTAGAAGTAAAAAAACAAGCTGCTGGTGGAAATAATCAATCTAAAGTTGGTATGATCAGAAGTGAGGGAGCCAGCAAAAGTCCACATCATCCCGAAAAAGTTTCAAGTATCATCTCTAAGGTGGCCTCAGCTCTTACACCTATAAAAATTCCTGCAGTAATTCAAGAAATCAAGAAGAAGAAAACAGTGGAAAGCAAAGGTGAGACGATTAAAGTGGGTAGTAACTTGAAGAGAAAAGTGGTTCATACTTCTCTACTTCATAAGTTTGTCGTTGCGGAAGTGACAAGCAACCAAGTTTGGAGGAGGAAGTACCCTCCTTAATAAAGGGTATTGGACCGTCGAGCCATGCGACGTTAAGCGAAGCGCTTCGTGGGAGGCAACCCACAGTTTTAATAATTCGGTTTACTTTTTGTTTTGTTTTCAGAAAAAAAAAGGTGGGTCTCTCCGGTGAAAGCTAGGAAGCGGAAGCTGGAGTCGCAATACCCTCTGTGAGTTCACCCTCACTATCTTGAATTTAAACATTGAGGTCAATGTTTGGTTCAAGTGTGGGGGGGTTTTATTGCTTTCAGTTTTTAGTTTTAGTTATTCTTGTTTGTTTTAGTTATTTCTGTTTAATGTTGACCTTCCAGTGTTATAGATTGATGTGCTTTATTGGATGATTGATGGAGTAGTAAGGAAAGGATGAACGAGACAACCCAATCTTGCACCAAAAGGCATCCCTGAAAGTTGATACAACCGAAAGAAGTAGTTGGACGCAACTTGATGAGACCGGTCTGAGATTGAAAGCTGGTACATACAAACCGGAAAAGAAGCGACATTACACAATAAGCACTCGGGATCCTGTAAGCTATGCCCAACATGGTGAGATCATAAAAAGCCAGAAATTTATCATCATGAGAGAGTAGCCAGGTATGACTTTATCACTTTGAATTTGCGTAAGTTCTACTCATATGACACTACATGATAACACACACTGAGGCACGTTTTTTCTGTTTCCCCTTGAGCCTTTCTAGCTGTCCCTTATTTATTTTTACCCATTGCAAACCCCTTTGAGCCTGTATCCCTTTTTTGTTTTTTTTTTAAAAAAAAACCGCATATATTACCCCTTGGCCAAAAAGAAAAAAAAAATCCCTTTTACCTGTGCTCGGCATAAACGTTGTGGATGTAGAAATTGTGCAAAATTCTAAGTTTGGGGTGGTGAACCTTATACAAAAAGAGCAAGTGTGAAAAAAAAATGTGGAGACTCGTAAATGCTCCGGAAAAAAAAATATATAGAACTCATAAAAACACACTTGTCCCGACTAAATGACTTAGTTACATTTGAAACACTCGAATAATTGAGTGAAGTTAAAGAGTCAATGTTAAACCCCATCGTATTAAAATAAGCATAATGACAAGAAAGACAACATGAGTGCCGAGCCCCCAAAACTTTTGTGTATCCGTTTCCTTGTTTATCCCACCTGTCCTAAGCCCCGTTACAACCCAAAGACCTCAAAAAGTGTGTGCAAAGTGTTTGTGTATGAAAGTAGAATTTGTTCAAATTTAAAAGTTGATATTGCATATCGTGACTTATGAGTGAATTGGTTTTAACCGTGAGAGACTTGGTGAGAAGTGTGAAAAAGCTTACAGGTGAAGGAGAATTTTAATGTGAAAATGGAGCGGAAAATTCGGGGAGTAAGAGCTAGCACGATTGACCGGAAGGGTGGAAGTCGAGTTGTGAAAAACACGGTTGTATTGTGGAAGCATAAATTTAGGGGTGACCTTTGTTTGATGTCTCGGGCATTGCTTGAGGACAAGCAACGAGCTAAGTTTGGGGTTGTGATCGGTCACCAATTTCACTTATACTCCGCAAATTATTTGGTAAAAATCGGTCATTTTGGTAACACTGTGAATGGTTTGTTCTTTGTTTTAAGTAGTTATTTCATGTTTTGTTAATCTAATAGTTAGTGGTAATTTTTAGTAGAATATTTATTTTTGATCACTTTGTTGGTAGTTATTGGTTATTTCAGGTGTAAGAAAGAATCGCCGAAAAAATGGGACGAGAACAGAAGAAAACGAAGCCAAAAAGACAAAGAAAGTAGCTGACGCGGGCTCCAGTGTCGTGGGACATGGCCATGTCAGCTGAAAAAGAAGAAAAAAAGCTGTTGGGAGCAACCAGTGGCTGACACGGGCACCAGTGTCGTGGGACACGGCCGTGTCAGCTGATACATGAAAAAAAAAAGCTGTTTGAGGAGAAACCAGTGGCTGACACGGGCGCCAGTGTCATGGGACACGGCCGTGTCAGCTGTTGCGGCCAGAAATTGAATTTTTAAGCTGTTTCATTATTCCAAGTCTCATTAAGGGTGTTTTCGACTTTTTACATGAATGGAATGTAACCTAACATTACTTAGTCCTAGTTTGGGAGTTTTTAGATTATCTTGGATTATTGGAGATAGAAAATTACAGAGAAAGGAGAGCTTACAAGGGTTTGGAGAGGATCTTCAAGAACAATAGCAATTGGAGATCAAATCAATCCATAAATTCTTGTAATGTTTACAATTACCCTTGTTCTTCTCTTCAATACTATGAGTAGCTAAACCTATTTATGTTAAGGGGATGTCCCTGAATCGCTTTTATGTAATGAATTAAGTACCGTCGCTTTACGAATTTGAAGTTTCTATGAATTTAGTTTATTTTCAAAGTGTCTCATGCTTCATTCTATTGGAAAACATTATGTTGATTTACGGTTAAGGTTAGGTCGGAAAAACCACTTAAACGCTTTTTGAATAATAACGTTACCGGTAAATTGCTTAGGAATAAGGATTTGACGGTATTGATCATCTATTCTAGGTTATTTTCACAAGGTTCTTGGTGCAAAAATTTAGTTGTTAAGGAATTAAAACTGAATTTTATTTGCCAAATAGATTTTCCGCTAAGGAATTAGGGAAAATTAATATTAAGAATTGATACTAAATCATATTGACAACTCTTTCGTAAAATAGCGGTACGGGAATTACAGGGCGGTTCATACATCTACCTTAGCATATCTTCTCATATTTGTTCCAAGTCAACTTTTACTTATTAATTCTTTTAAATATCGTAGTTTTAAAATAATCAAACCAACCAAAACCACACCCCAGGATATTTTGTTCAATTGAATAATTGTAAAACTTGTATTTCCTACGCAGTCCGCGAGTTCGATACTGGGTATCAACCCCTATTTAAAACTACATCGGTGAAAAATAGTTCACTTGCTAATTTTCCGATCGGTAGTTTCTGGCCAAATCAAGACCATGGCTAAATTCGTGAGGACCATACGAACATGATGGTGCCCTCGCGAAAAATTTATCTCTGCTCTAGGTAGGAATCGTTATTTTTACAAGTGTGGAAGGTTGGAGCTTTTACAGCGCTTTGATAACATGCACTGTAAAAGGTGAGTTGCAGGAAATTTGGGGAAGAAGACGCTCACGTGGCACCCTTTCAGTGGAGCATTCGCGCGCGCGTAAGAAATTTAAATCCCATTGGATTCAGTGTGTTTCACTTGTGCCCTTGCGCTACACCGGAGCTATCTCAGCCTTTGGATCTCCTCTCTTCCAAATCCAATGCACATGAGGGTGCTGGCGCACCGTAGTCTACCAGATGCGTCCACACTGGAAAAAAGTTAAGTATTTTCTAATTTTTTTTATTTAGAATTACACAACCAATTTTATTTATAAATATATATATACATATACTTTATTTTATTTTGTTTTCTTCCAAAAAAATCTTTTCATAACAAATAAATAATTATTATTTTATTTATATTATTTTATTCTTTTACAATAATTAATATTTTTATTTATTTATTTTAATTAAATAACTTATTTCATAATTCAAAATATTCTAAAAAAATTTCATAAAAATTCATAAAAAATATTTTTACCCTCGATTTTTTTTATCCCGATTTAATTAATTAGGTCGCGAGACCAATAATTAATTAAATCGTTTCTATTTTCTTATTTAAATTCGTACCCTTCAAAAAGCTAAGTACTTAATTTATTTTAGAAAGTCTATTTTGTTTCCATTGATTTTAGGGTTTGCCCTTATATTTTTTGAACTGTGTATACACTCACTCCTTTCTATGCCTTGCCTTTTTGCCTTTTCAGGGTTAGTCTCAAGGCTTCCTCCGTCCGCCAACCATGTTAGATCAAATGCAAAGCTAAGTATCTACTCTTTATATTTATTTTTCTTTGTCATTTTTATTTTTAGGGTCAGTTTAGTTTGTCTCCGAACCGATAATGCACTCATCCTTCTTTGTTTATTCTTTCTTTTCCAATTTTCAGGGTTCGTCAATTGCCAAAGCTACGCATATTGGTAACCCTAAACCCTAACTCTAATATTTTCTGTTTTAATTTTTAATTATATCCCGCTGGTTTCAATTCCCCTCTCCTCCGCTGGTTACAATTTCCCTTCCCCATTATTATTGTTAATACTCATTGCGTGGTTAGTAATCCTAGGGAGTGCAAGTCTTGAACTGAATTAGGATAACTAACTATAAGATAATATAATGAATTAACCACGTGATTGTTGCACACACGCACATTTTTGGGGTAACCTCTCTGTTGCCTTGTTGCCTTGTTGCCTGTTGCCTTGTTGCCTTGTGTTTTTTTGCAGAATAGCCATGTCCCTCGAATACGAGGATACCTCAGCCATGCTGCCTCGATAAATAAAGGTCATACGACCCTAATGATGCTGCCTTCGATACACTAATATGACCTCGACCCTTGGAAGTTGGATACGAAAAAGGCTGAGGTATCCTCTGGCTGCCTACGAAAAAGGCTATTCTGATCCTTCCCTTAGACTACCTGCCTCTCTATGGCATGGGTCAGTCTTATGGTGAATGATAAAGTGATGACCCTTCAACCTCCAAACGAAAGGCTTCCTGCCCTCTTATGGCAAGGATAGACCCTTTCACCCTGAAAGGCTAAAAGAAACCTATCATCTAAGTTTAAGGTAATTGCCCTTAATTGCTTTGCCTTGCTCTAAAATTTTTCTATATTCTTTCTCAAAATTCTTCAAAAATGGCTACGCTCATTTACGAGCTAAAGTCCACTTTTCTTCTTCTACATTTCTGAAAACAAAGAGCAAAGCAATTAAGAGCCCATGGAAAACCATGGATGCAAAGGGTGCCTTACACCTTCCCTTTTTATAATTACCCCCTGAAACCTATTTTATTTAAAAGGTTTTTCCTGTTTCTTTTAGCCTTTCTAACTTGTTTGGATAAAATAAAAGTCGGTGGCGACTCTTGCTTAACCGCGACATTTCGATTATAAAAGTCAGTTCACCGTATTACACCTAGGGCGGCGTCTCATCAACTGCACGCATGCTTGTCCCTTTAGAGTGAACACATGTTCATCTTCTGGAATAGTTGGTGACAGCTATTTTGCTTTAAAAGAAATTCTTAATCAACTTAGACATATGAAACGTTAGTTATAATAGAATCAGAATATCTAATTGATCAACATTTTTAGAACTGTCATACCCCAAAATTTGCCCGATCAAATCTACGGCTGTTAATTCATCAAGGGGTCAAAATTAAGAGTCATGGGGTTTGACATTCCTATTGTCAAACCCGCTCTCTTATAAAGTATCCCGAGATAGAATGGGGTTAAGATTAGCAGGAATTTGGGCTCGATCATTTGGCCCAATTATTGCATTATAAGAGTCCTATCATTTTGTGGATATTCATTTTATTAGTTTTTACTATTGGGTTTTTTAACATTTATTTTTTATTATTATTAAAGTATTATTACTAATATTTTTTATTACTAACTATTAGTATTTAATGTTATTAATTTTTATTATTATTAATATTAATAATAGGGGATATTATTTATTAGTAATATTATTAATATTAGGGGTATTATTATGTATTAATTTCTGTTAATATTAGGATTAGTATTAGGCTTTAATTAATTAGGTTTATATTTTAAATTATTACTACTAATTTTAGTATTAATATTATTAAGAATTTTTTTAGTTTTTTTTAATTATCAATTTAATTGGGCAATAGGCCCATTAGGTGTAGAAAACCCTAATTGGGATTAATATAAAGGTAACATTTTTCTGTACAGAGGGAGGGGGGATTTTGGCCGCTAAAAATTGGTTTTCGGGACGAACAAATTTTGGGACCAGAAGCCATAACCGAGACATCTCAAACTGGGAAAAACGAAACTGTTCTTGGTGGTACAATCCGGTCCAAGCCAAATCAAACGAGAAGATTAATTCCTTGGATTATTCTGAACGAGCATAACTATTCACAGCATCTAAAAACACCCAGAACCGTAACATCACCATTGATGTCTTTTTCAAGCTTTTTTTTAATTTCTCCGATTTGCATATGGATGCGTATATCTTCGAATTTGATTGAATATAAGTGATTATAATCTTGTTTTTAGGCCTTCTGGATGATTTAATTTAAGATTGGTTGCAGGCTGAAAGCTCCACCATTATTAGGGTTCTAAATCTTTAATTTGGGGCTTCATGGATCCGAATTAAATTGACAGAAATTGATGGTGTTTTCATGCTTAGGGGATGAATTTAGTTATGTCTGGGCTGTTATTTGTTTTTGCTTGACCATAATTTGCAGGAGGTGGGGTAGAAGGCCTACGGCAACGGAGGAAAACCGTAGCCAAAGGTGTTACCATTTGTTTTCAGAAACATCTCCACGAAGAAGATGGGGCTGGGAGCGAAATATTTTTTCTATTTCTGTAAAGCAATTGCGTTTTATATATATAACATTGTGCTTGCGTTTTATTCAGCGTGAAGATGCAGCGCAGTTGGCATTGGCGCGTGGTTTGCAATCCAGAAGACCTGGGCTCGATCCCCAGGTCATGCAATTGTTTTCATTCATTCACCGCAAGATCTCCTATGATCCAGATCTAACGTCCAGGGATTGCACCTCCACCGTGGACTTTCCAAGACTACCGTACATGATCGTAAAACTTGTTTTCTCATGATCAACTTCTGAATCCAACGCGCGCGTGCTCGTCAAGCTCATAATACACCCTCATTCATTCACCGCAAGATCTCCTATGATCCAGATCTAACGTCCAGGGATTGCACCTCCACCATGGACTTTCCAAGACTGCCGTACATGATCGTAACCAGGTTTGTTTAGTATTATTTATTTATTTATTTGTTTTGTTTAATTATTTAAATTAAATTAATTGTGTTTAGTTTAATTAATTAATTAGAATAAATTAGGATTAGGTTTTAGGATTATATTATTTTCTCCGATTACTCGATTATTTCGAGTTAATTAATTTAATTAATTTTAATTATATAAATCACAACCCTAGAGAAATATATTAAGATATTAGGGTTTGCTCAATCCCATTGGCCAGTGGCCAAAGCATTAGGATTAGGGTTCTTCCAACCGACTTAGGTATTTAGCCGAACAATTTAGAATTTTATTCGCTTCGATTAAATCAATTGATCGCGGTGGGTAATAATCAAATAATTATTTAATTAATTAAATTAGATTCAAATAAAATATATTTTGCTAAAAGGTTGTAACTATCTTATTAGTTATGATGATTAGCATTTCTCTGTCAATTCGTTATTATTTATAATCGAATCTATCGATTACGAGGGATAACGGTAAAAAATAAATAATCAATTCAAAAAAACATATTTATTTGTTATTAGTGATAATCGAATCAATCGATTAGAATTGGTAACAATACCCTTTCAATCCGTTAACTATGGTGATCAAACCTATTGATCATCGCAACTAACGGTAACAAATTAAAATCAGGGTTGTACGCCTAAATCCTAAAACACTTCCAAACACTCAAAATACACTAAACCACGATACTACGGTGTTTCAACACTGCGATGTTCACAACTACGATAAGGTAACTCAAAATACCTTCGAACATTCGCATTTCAAAACAACTTCAAAACAAATTCAAACCATATCAAATTCTAAGGCGTACAACCCTCCCCGAACTACGTAGACTCTGATCCTCCCTAAGGAGGTACGTAGGCACTTGGCAACAAGGCGAGTCCCCTTCCTCCAAATCTTAATCATGCCTTTAACCCTATTAATTGTTTGTTACCTTTCTTTATCTTTTGCCATAAACCTCTATCTTTGTGATGTTAGCCTTTAGGAAAGGGTTGAGGGTGCCTAACACCTTCCCTCGGTCTGAATATAGTATCTTACCCTGATCTCTATACTGCGTAGGGTTTCCTATTCGCCCTTCAGAATAGGTGGCGACTCTCTAAGCTATAAATTTTTAGGCAGGTTGCTACAAGAACATCTGATAAGAACATAAATAATTATTTCACATCTAATCCATATATCAGATCTTCTCATCCTTTCACTTTGGGCATAAATCCATACTGATATTCTTCAGAATGAACTTAAACCTATCTTCAGCAAGGGGTTTTGTAAAGATATCAGACCATTGATGGTCTGTATCAACAAAGTTTAAAGATATAACACCCTTCTGAACATAGTCCCTAATAAAATGATGTTTAATCTCAATATGTTTAGCTTTAGAATGAAGAATTGGATTCTTAGATAAACAAATAGCAGAAGTATTATCACAGAAGATATGAATGTTACTCTCATATATCTGATAATCTTCTAACTGACTCTTCATCCAGAGCATCTGTGTACTACATCCAGCAGCAGCAACATATTCTGCTTCTGTTATAGAGAAGGCAATTGTAGCTTGCTTCTTGCTGTACCAGGAGATCAGATGACTTCCCAGAAACTGACAGCTTCCAGAAGTACTTTTCCTTTCAACTCTATCTCCAGCGTAATCAGCATCACAATATCCTACTAGGTTGTAATCTTCAGATCTTCTGTAGACTAAACCAACATTAGTAGTACCTTTCAGATACCTCAGAATTCTCTTAACAACAGTTAAGTGAGATTCTCTAGGATCTGATTGGAATCTTGCACACAGACAAACACTGAATAAAATATCAGGTCTAGAAGTAGTAAGATATAGAAGAGATCCAATCATACCTCTGTAGAGCTTCTAATCTACCTTCTTACTTACCTCATCCTTACCTAAAACACACGTTGGATGCATAGGAGTTTTTGCTTCTTTGCTTTCTGAAAGATTAAACTTCTTCAGAAGTTCTTTCACATACTTGGTCTGATGAACATAAGTTCCTTCAGAAGTTTGATTTATTTGGATCCCAAGGAAATACTTGAGTTCTCCCATCATGCTCATTTCAAACTCAGCCTGCATAGACTTACAAACTCCTTTCCAAGTGTAGCATTAGATGTTCCAAATATGATATCATCAACATAAATTTGGCAAATTAAAATATCCTTTTTAAAGGTTTTACAAAAGAGAGTTGTATCCACTTGTCCTCTAGTGAAACCATTATCTAGAAGGAAAGAACTTAATCTTTCATACCAAGCTCTAGAAGCTTGCTTCAGGCCATATAATGATTTCTTTAATTTGAAAACATGTTCTGGAGACTTAGAGTCTTCAAAACCAGGAGGTTGGTGGACATATACTTCCTCATCTATATAACCATTTAAGAAGGCACTCTTAACATCCATCTGATACAGAGTGATGTTATGCTGAGTGGCAAAAGAAATTAGAAGATGAATAAATTCCAACCTGGCCACTGGTGCAAAGGTTTCCGTATAGTCAATGCCTTCTTGCTGACTATAGCCCCGAGCAACCAGTCTGGCTTTGTTTATTACAACTTCTCCTTTTTCACTTAGCTTGTTTTTGAAGACCCACTTAGTTCCAATGATGTTAAATCCTTTTCGTCTTGGAACTAGATCCCAAACATCATTCCTTGTAAACTGATTTAGTTCTTCTTGCATGGCAATTATCCAGTCAGCATCCTCCAGAGCTTGATCAACAGAAGTTGGCTCAATCAGAGATTCTAGACCAAATTGACATTCTGCATTGTTCTTAAGGAATGCTCATCTTCTGAGTGAGCAGAGTTGGGTCTAGAAGATCTTCTGGGTGTTGGCTCTTCCGATATTCTGAGATTCTCTAAAGAAGCAGCAACTTGATCTTCTGAAACTTTGCTTCTGGGTTCTTTAGAGTCTGAATTAGAGATTTCTATATCTGCAAAATTCTCAAACTGCTTTGGCTTTTCAAGACCAAGCTTATCATCAAATCTGATATTGATTGACTCTTCCACTACAAGAGTTTCAGTATTGTATACTATGTAGCCTTTTGAGCGTTCAGAATATCCAAGTAGAAAACACTTCTGAGCTTTAGAATCAAACTTATGCAGATGATCTTTAGTGTTCAGAATGTAACATACACATCCAAATGGATGGAAATATGAGATGTTGGGCTTTTTGTTCTTCCAAAATTCATACGGAGTCTTATTAAGAATAGGTCTTATGGAGATTCTATTCTGAATATAACACGCTGTGTTAATTGCTTCTGCCCAGAAATGTTTAGCCATATTGGTTTCATTGATCATGGTTCTGGCCATTTCTTGTAGAGTCCTATTCTTTAGTTCTACAACTCCATTTTACTGTGGAGTTCTAGGACAAGAGAAATCATGGGCAATACCATTTTCTTTTAAATAAATCTCAAAGAATATGTTCTCAAATTCACCACCATGATCACTTCTGACCTTTATGATTTTGCATTCCTTCTCAGATTGAATCTGAGTGCAGAAGTCAAAGAACACAGTATGAGACTCATCCTTGTGTTTCAAGAACTTTACCCGCGTCCATCTGCTATAGTCGTCTACGATGACTAATCCATATTTCTTCCCTCTGACAGATGCTGTTTTGACAGGGCCAAACAGATCAATGTGCAGAAGTTCTAGCGGCCTAGAGGAAGAGACAACATTCTTAGACTTGAATGCAGGTTTTGAGAACTTCCCTTTCTGACATGCTTCGCAAAGAGCATCTGATTTGTATTTCAGATTAGGGAGTCCTCTGACCAGATTAAGTTTGTTAATCTGAGAAATCTTTCTCAAACTAGCATGACATAATCTTCCGTGCTAGACCCACTGCTCTTCACTAACAGACATAAGGCAAGTAACCTTCTGATTCTTAAGATCTTGAAGATCAATCTTGTAAATGTTTTTCTTTCTCTTGCATGTAAATAGGATAGAGCAATCCTTCTGACTAATAGCTTTGCAGGAATTTTGATTGAAGATTATGTCATAACCATTGTCACTTAATTCACTTATGGACAATAAGTTATGAGCTAATCCATCTACTAAAAGTACATTAGTTATATAGGGGGAGTTACCAATACAAATGGTTCCAAAACCAACGATCTTGCCTTTTTGGTTCCCTCCAAACTTGACTTCACCAGCAGATTTAAGCTCCAGGTCTTGGAACATAGACCTTTTTCCCGTCATGTGCCGCGAGCACCCAGAGTCCAGGTACCATGTCATGTTTTCCTTTGTCTTCTTGGCTGCCAAGGATATCTGCAACAGGAATTATATTTTCCTTAGGTACCCAAATTCTCTTGGGTCCTTTTGGGTTAGTTCTCCTCAAGTTCTGATTGAACTGAGGTTTAGCATGAAATTTAACAGGAGGTACAACATGATATTTGTAACACCCCATATTTTCTAATTTTAATTTAATCGGAAATTAAATTATTATTTGGAATTATTCGGTATTTTGTGGAATTATTTGGAAAGAATTATGAGATGGGCTATTGGGCCAAGTGTGGTGTTAGTAAAGAGGGGGTGCTATGTTAGTAAAGCCCTTTACTAATTAAAATGTTATTTTTCATAAATAATAAGGAAAATTGGGAGAAAGGAAAAAGGAACGTGAAAAGCAGAGCAGAGGAGATGAGAGATTGGAAAGCTGGTACGTGAAGAGGAACAAAGAGGAAAAGAACCAATCAAGAATCTTCGCCTAAGGTAAGGGGGGACTCTCTGGTTATCATCTATTATCATGTTCTTAGATAATAATATTGATTAGGGATGTTGTTGAGTCAATTGGATTATATGATAGGTTTGGGGAGGTTATGAATTGATGAAAATTGCATGGATTATTGATTGATTTATGTGTTGTTTTGATGTGTGATGATGAATAATGATGCAATTGATGATTAACTGCCTGTATATGATGTTTGGAGTTAGTTTTGGACTCAAATTGGGCGAGATCGCAGGATCTGACGCAGACCCGAAAGTCTGTGAAATCGCCAGTTCGCGCTGCGTCCCAGTGTTGGCGCCGCGAAGGCGTACTTATTTTCTCGTTTCGCGCCGCGTGCATGTGTTGCGCCGCGAACTCGTTTGTGTGGTTCAGGTCACGCCGCGAACCTTGGTTGCACCGCGTGCTGTAGCGATGGTTGTTTTCTTGGAAAAGTTAAATGATGTGTAACTTTCGAACCGTAGGTCTGTTTTTAGTGTCGTTTCGAGCACGATGAATCTTACGAGATGGTCTACGTGTTTAAATGATGGAATGAGGTGTGAATCCAAATATTTTTAAATATGATTTTTATTTCTTGGTGAATGATGTATTGTACATATATGTGATGAGATGTGTTAAATACATGCTATGTTGAAATATTAATCATGTGACGATTTGTTTAATTGGATGATGTATTGTTGACATATATGATGAAATGTTACAATATAAGATGTTGTTTTGAAAAACATTATGATGTGATGATTTGTTGAGAATTATATGACGATGATTGATTGTTGTGGAATGATGTGGATACATGTGTGTTCTTCTTATTTCTGATGATGATTGATGTGGACACATGTATGTTCTTTAATGATGATGATGATGATTGATTGTATTTGAATGATGCTAATGTATATAAACATACTTTGATGATGATGATGATGTTGATGATGATGATGAAATGAGTATTTGACGATGTTACTCATTAGACTTGATGGACGTTCCTGATAATCTGAATATGATGAAATTGGGTGAATTATATAACTATGATGTGTTGTTATTTAAGATACAATAACATTTGTTAACTGTGATGAGACTCACCCTTACTGTTGACATTTTCAGATTGAGGATAGCTGCTTTCGACTTGGTGAGGATTAGCTCATAAGTCAGTGTATTAGTGTAGCGTCAGGTGTCATGCTCTGATATTGTAACACTGGGGGAACGCTAGTTTAGAGTTTATGATGATACTCTATCGTGTTGTTTTGTATTAATTCTGTGGGATATTGCATAGATGATGTTATGCTTATCCGTATGATGAATTTTCCGCTGTGTTAACATGAGATGTTTATGTATCATGATGAATTGTTCCTTAGTGAAAGCATGACAATGAAGTTATGATAAATTTGTTTTAATTGGAATTGTGGCACCCTTGTTTTCATGTTTTACTCTGAATTATTTTATTAATTTCCGCGGGGTTTAGAAGGGTGTTACAATATTCCCTATTCTGAATAGCATGATATTTTCTAGGATGTGCAACATGCTTCTTGGTGTGTGTTATGTGGAAACTCTTAGCATGTGATGTGTGCCTAATATCATGAGAGTGGCCATACTTGAATTGATCATACAGAGGTTTGTATGTGATTTTCATCTCATCAACAGGTTCAAGTTTATATGGGGTTTCACCCTCATAGCCTATACCAACTCTTTTGTTTCCACTAACTGCATATATCATAGAGGCTAGTTGACTTCTGCCTATACCTCTAGATATAAACTTGCTGAAACTCAAGTCATATTCTTTAAGAATATTGTTCATGCTTGGAATAGATTTTTCTGAACTAGAAGATGATTCAACATCTTTAGATTGTTTTAAGACTTTTTCCTTAAGTTCAACATTTTCTATTTCAAGCTTCTTAGTTTCAGATGCAAAGAGCTTTTTCAGCTTCTTGTATTTGATACTAAGTTGAGCCTTGATTTCCAGAAGTTCAGTTAGACTAGAAACTAACTCTTCTCTAGAAATTTCAGAAAATACCTCTTCAGAATCTGAGTCTGACGTAGATTCTGATTCATCATCAACAGTGGCCATCAGCGCTATGTTTGCCTGCTCATCTTCAGAGTCTGACTCTTGATCAGAAGAATCTGAGTCATCCCAAGTGGCCATTAAGCCTTTCTTCTTTTCAAACTTTTTCTTGGGATTTTCCCTCTGAAGCTTTGGACACTCATTCTTGTAATGTCTAGGTTCCTTGCACTCATAGCACGTCACCTTCTTCTTGTCAGATCTTCTGTGTCTAGAGGATTCTCCTCTTTCAGGCCTTTTGGAACCTCTGAAGTTCTTGAACTTTCTTTGCTTACTCTTCAGGAGATCATGGAAAGTTCATCTTCTTCTTCTTCTGATTCTGACTCTTCAGAATCTTCTTCTTCAGCCTGAAAAGCGTTAGTGCATTTTTTATTATTAGATTTTAATGCAATTGACTTACCTTTCTTCTGAGGTTCATTTGCATCCAGCTTTATTTCATGACTCCTCAGGGCACTGATCAGCTCTTCTAGAGACACTTCATTCAAGTTCTTGTCAATCTTGAATGCAGTCACCATTGGGCCCCATCTTCTGGGCAAGCTTCTGATGATCTTCTTGACGTGATCAGCCTTGGTATAGCCTTTATCTAGCACTCTTAATCCAGCAGTCAGAGTCTGGAATCTTGAGAACATTGCTTCAATGTTTTCATCTTCCTCCATCTTGAAAGCTTCATACTTCTAGATTAATGCTAAGGCCTTTGTCTCCTTAACTTGAGCATTACCCTCATGAGTCATCTTTAAGGATTCAAAGATATCATGAGCAGTTTATCTGTTTGTTATCTTCTCATATTCAGCATGAGAGATAACATTTAGCAATATCGTTCTAGACTTGTGATAATTCTTGAAGTCTTTCTTCTGAGCATCACTCATGGCTTGTCTTGACACCTTGACACCTTGAGCATTAACATGATGTGTGTAACCATCCAGCACTAGATCCCATAAGTCACCATCTTGACAAAGAAAGTAACTTTCGAGTCTATCTTTCCAGTACTCAAAGTTTTCACCATCAAAAACTGGTGGTCTATTATAGCCATTAAAACTATTGCTTCCATTACCATTGTTGTTTTGTTCAGGTGTAGTAGTAGATGTAGCTGTTTCAACCATAATGACTTTGTCTTTTTCTCCCTGGATCTTTTATCTAACACGGTTAAGTGCTTGCACCTAGAACCGGCGCTCTGATGCCAATTGAAGGATAGAAAAATACTTAGAAAGGGGGGGTTTGAATAAGTGTGACTTTAAAAACTTGTAAGATAAAAACAATGAACACAAGTATTTTTATCCTGGTTCGTTGTTAACGAAACTACTCCAGTCCACCCCCTTAGAGTGATTTACCTCAATTGAGGATTTAATCAACTAATCCAACTGATTACAATGGTTATCCACTTAGAAAACTTCTAAGTCTTCTAGAGTATACAGATCACAACTTGATCACTCTAGGAAATCACCACTTAGAAAACTTCTAAGTCTTCTAGAGTCTACTGATCACAACTTGATCACTCTAGGAACCTTTTACAAACAATGTAAAATTAATGTTTACAAGAGTAAGATTGCTTCTAATAAAGCTATAATCACAACAGTGATATTTCTCTTAAGTTCTTAAGCTTAACACTCACTAAATATTACAAGAATTTGTGAGGTTGAAGATGAAGTTCGTGAGCTTTAAATTTGACAGCGTTTCAGTATTTTTCACAAGTGTTATCTAGCTGCTTCTGATCAGAACTTCTATATATAGGCGTTGAGAGAAGATGACCGTTGGGTTGCATTTAATGCTTTGCGTGAATAGTACAATGATGCATTTAATGTTTCACACTTTTGTCAACTACCTCGAGCCATGTTTTTGCTGCTTTTACTCACTTTGCCTTTTGTAGCTTCTAACATTCCTTTTGTTAGTCAGAGATTAGACTTAATAGCCTGTCATCTGGTACTTTCTTCTGGACTCGGATTTTTGTATAACAACGTTTATTGAGAGTCAACAGCTTCGTGCAAAGCATCTTCTTGTCTTCTGACTTTGAAGAGCTTGAGTGTGATACCATTCAGAACTTTAGTGCTTCTGCTTCTGACTTCATGTTCTTCTGATGCTTCATAGTTCATGTTCTGATTCTGCTTGACCATTTTCTGATGTCTTGCCAGAGCATGTTCTGATGTAGCCATCCAGAACCTTCTGAGTCAGTGCTTCTGAGCGCTGATTTGTGCATACTCTTTATGTATTTCCTGAAATGGAAAATGCAAAGGATTAGAGTACCACATTATCTTGTACAAAATTCATATATAATGTTATCATCAAAACATAGAATATTGATCAGAACAAATCTTGTTCTAACATAAATACGGTGTAATTGTCATTTTAAGATGTAACTCTATCATTTCTCTTATAAAATATTGGAATTATAAATTTGTATTTAGGGGTCAATACATGTATCTAGTAGTCTATGCCTAGAAAATTACATACATGTATCTAGGAACTAGCAACATCCTTGAAAATCTTATCTTGTATTTACTCTCTAATGTGTATATAATCAAATTACTTGAGTGCATTAGGAACTCAAGCATTTAACCAAACATTCAATTCTTAACATGGTATCAAGAGCTCTTTATCTTGAGAGACTTGCTTCCGCTTAAACCCTAGTCGTCTTCTTTTCAGTAAATCCTAAGTCACCTTCATCGTGACAATTTTTCTGCCTTCATTGCAGCCTTGTTACCCTTCATTGAAATTTTTTTTCTGCTGCCTTCATTGCAATTTTTTTCTGTCCAGAAACACCTCACATAAACCCCTTTTTATTCCTTTCATCTGTCAACCCTTCATTGTTGTCTTGTAGGCCCCTCTTGAGGAATATTTCATCTTCTTGTTGTTATTTTTATTTTTATCTTGCTATAAATGGCTAAAAAAAATTATGTTGATTACTCTTTATCATTTTCCGAGGATGAGGTGAATCGTTTAAAGGTTATACTTGACTCTGTCAGTAAGCCTTTTGGAAGTTGTTCTCTACCGACGACCGGCTTGAGCGTATGCTCTCAATCCTTTAGTGTTTGCGATAGAATCCCTAATAATGCTTGGATATTGGACTCTGGTGCCACCGACCATATGACATTCAATCCCAGTTGGATTTCATCTTACACCTCCTCTGAGAAGAACCGTTATGTTATGGTTTCTAATGGTTCTTATGCCCGTATTGATGGCTCTGGGAGAGTTAACTTGCAACCTTCACTTCAATTACAGGATGTGCTACATGTTCCCACACTCTCTCAGAACCTAATATCTGTTCGTAAACTCACCCGTGATCAGAATTGTAAAGTAATATTTTTCACTTCTTATTGTGTTATTCAAGATCTTACCACGGGGAATACAATTGGATTTTCTAAGGAAAAGGGAGGGTTGTACTACCTATCTAATGAACCAAATTGTTCGAAGGTGTTGGCCTCCTACTTGCAGACTGAGTCTTCGGTGTCCTCTTCTCATTCCGCCTCACAAATTTGGCTTCAACACAAACGTCTTGGTCATCCACCATTCTCTTTAGTTAAGTCTATGATTCCTTCTTTATTTTTACATCATTCAGTTGAGTCTTTTAAAATGTGATGTTTGTGAGTTAACTAAACATCATCGTGTCTCTTTCACTCCTAGTTCCAATAGAAGTGTCGAACCTTTTGATCTCATACATTCTGATGTATGGGGACCTGCACCTATTTCTAATATTTCGGGTGCTAAATGGTTTGTATCATTTATTGATGATTGTACTCGAGCAACTTGGATTTTCTTGATGAAGGAAAAATCAGAAGCACCGAAATTCTTTATTAGTTTTTTAAATATGGTACAAACACAATTTGGCAAGGGGATTAAAAGAATCCGCTCTGACAATGGCAAAGAGTATGCCAATCACAACCTTTCAAATTTTACCAGTCAACGGGGAATAGTTCATGAATTTACATGTGTCGAAACCCCATAACAAAATGGTGTTGCAGAAAGAAATAATTGTCATTTACTTGAAGTTGCTCGAGCCATTCTCTTCCAAATGGCAGTTCCCAAATCATATTGGGGAGAAGTCGTTCTGAATGCTGCCTACTTTATTAATCGGGTTCCATCTCGCATGTTAGGTAATGTCAGTCCTTCTGTTTATATTTTGCAAAGTCTCGAGTCTCGAGTATTTGGTTGTGTTGCCTTTGTCCATATCCATAAACAACACCGAAGTAAGTTGGACCTCCGCGCAGCCAGGTGCATCTTTGTTGGCTATCCCCCAAACAAGATAGGATATAAATGCTATCATCCTCCTAGTCGTAAGTACTTTGTCTCTAAAGATGTCACATTTCATGAGAATTTAGCCTACTTCACTCGTCCTCAGCTTTAGGGGGAGAGAATTCAGAATGTAGAATCTGATTCCGAATTTTTAGTCCTATCTGAGTTGCCCATGAGTCCTCTCATAAGTCCTATTACCGGTCCTACAATTGAGTCTCCCGAGTCGACTGTGAATCCTGTGTCAAGTCCTTATATTGATCCCCCTATTATTGATCCTTCTTCTACAAATACAGAATCTGAGTCACCTGCTTCTACTTTTGTCCCTCCTTTGTCATCTGTTTTGCAGGAACCATCATCTTCCATACCAACAAAAACTAAGGCTGGTGAGCCAACCTTGGTGTATCAAAGAAGAAGTAAGTCCGACCTGCTCCAAACACAACTCAAATTACCAGAACCGGAGGTAAGTGTTAAAACTCATAATCCTATTAGTGATTCCCATAGCTCTGACACTTGCGACACTAATACAGATGATTTGCCTATTGCTTTAAGGAAAGGGAAAAGGTCATGTGAAAATACCTTATATCTCCATTTGTCTCCACTAAAAATCTTTCGTTGCAGCATCAAAGTTTTATTTCTGCAGTGGACTCTGTGTTCATCCCATCATCTGTTAAAGAGGCATTGAAAGATAGAAATTGGGTCCAAGCCATGGATGAGGAAATGTCAACTTGAAAGATAGAAATTGGGTCCAAGACTCTGTGTACACTTGAAGGTTTGCATCCTAGTTTCCTGTAAGAGATCGAGTATATACTTCCTTTGAGATATGAAAATGCCTTGGTTTGAGTAAGAACCTCAATTCCCAAAAAATACTTGAGTTGTCCAAGGTCCTTCATCTCGAATTCTCCTGATAGTTTTTCCTTTAGCAATTGTTTCTCTGCCTGATCATCTCCAGTAATAATAATATCATCAACATAAACAAGAAGGATAGTCAGTTTTCCTTCATGCGAGTGCTTAAAGAAAATAGTGTGATCTCCTTGACTCTGCTTGTAGCCTAAGTACACCATTGCTTTTGTGAATCTTGCAAACCATGCTCTAGGAGATTATTTTAGCCCATATCAGGCTTTCCTCAATTGTCACACCTTGTTGGATCTAAATGTAGGGCCAAATCCCAGCGGGATCTCCATGTACACCTCTTCTTCTAAGTTTCCATGCAAGAATGCATTTTTGACATCAAATTGTTGTAATTCCCATCCAGAGTGAGCAGCAAGAGATAATAATATTCGAATAGTATTCATTTTTGCAACTGGAGCAAAGGTTTCCTCATAATCTATGCCATATGTCTGTGTGTATCCTTTTGCCACTAGTCTAGTTTTGTAACGATCAAGAGTACCATCTGATTTGTGTTTAACTGTATAGATCCACCTGCAACCAACGGGTTTCTTGCCTTCCCGTCCCAAGTTCCATTTTTTTCAAGAGCTTTGAGGGAAATAGGCTATCCACACTATTAGTCAGTGGGAAGTCCTTTCATTGGATGTAAGGGTCATCGAAGGGTCATCGGATGGTCATAGAAGGCAACATGTAAGGACGTCTTAGAATTCGAAGGGACGGTCATCATTTTATCGTAGGCAACTCGAAGGGACTATGATGACATTAGTCGGAGGCAACCTTGCTAAGACATCCCTATGTTCGAGGGACTTGACCATTATTCGAAAGGCAACAATAGAGAGTATTACCCTAAAGGTGAGTGTGTGAAACTAAGTGATTGATTTATTTAATCCTGAAAATTAGGGTTATGATATGTTGATTTTAATCTTGCCATACAATCCTATTAATTTCTAACAGTTATATCAATAGAAAATAAAGGCAGAAAATAAACCTACAACTATAACAAGGCTTCGGAGAGGGGGATTACATAACCAAAATGGGGAAGGCAGAAAATAAACCTACAACTATTACAAGGCTTTGGGGAAGTTACATAATAGTGGAAGAAACGAGCGCGAAAATTAAAAACCTAAAAACTATTACAAGGCTTTGGGGCAATTACAATAAAAGAAATTGTACGGGAAATAAATCTAATTATTATTACAACCTCTGAATAGATACAAAAATAAGACAAGATAAACTCAAGCAATCGAGAAGTAAAGATGAAGGAGGAGGGAATAAAAAATAAAAAGGGTTAAGGTAAAAACCAAAATTATAAACCTAAATTATCGGTTAAAACTTAATTGGTTAACAAACCTGGTAATTAAAAAAACCTAACGGTAAAACCCTAATGGTTAAAAAATCTAATGGTTAAAACCTAAATGACAGTTAATAGGCAACACCTACCTAACCTAACCTATATTTTTAAGGTTTTTTATGATTTTTGGGTTAAGACTAAACCTAATTGAATTAATTATAAACCTAAAGTTAAACAAAAATTGTTAAAAAACCTAACCTAATTAAATTAAAATCATTTTAATTATTTAATCTAATTTTAAATCCTAATTTATTAAATTATTATTTAAAAAAACTAAACTATTTAACCTAAATAAATTTAATTTAATTATTTAATCTAAAAACTAAATTATTTAAAACTAAATTTTATTATTATATATTTTTTAAAAGAGTCAAGTGTAAAAAAGGAAAAAAAAGAATTAATTAAGAATAATAAAAAGGTTTTAGTTAAAAAAAGAAGTAGTTATAATTAAAATAAAAAAATTAGAAAAAAACTTAGCGAGCAATCTGGTGTGGCGCAGGCTAGAAAGTCCACGGTAGACCAATGGGATTTTCGAAGAGGCAAAAACTTTATGCCCTAACAATGATAAACCCATATTCCTGCACTGAAAGGTTTGGTGACGAGAAAAGAAAAAAAACAGAATTAATGGTTAATTAAAAAATGGAGTGAAAAACTAGTGTCAGGAATGAGTGATAAGATAGAAGTAATTAACAAAAATGATTAGTAATAATAATTATTATAATAAAAAAAAGTTTAGTAATGATAATAGTTACAATAATAAAAAATATTATAAAAAGGGTTTGGCCTGATATAATCTACCATTTCCCCAAGAAATAAAGAAAGGTTCAGAAAGTTAGATCATGGCTAAAAGGGCGAAAATTCCCAAGGGTTTAAAAAAGATTATGATCGTAAAAACATAAATTTAAACTAAAATATAGAAACAATGGCCAAACAATGATTTTAAAAAAAACAGGTCTCAGGTATCATCATTGGCCAAAAATATTGTAATTCTAGACAAAGTATTTGAAAGAGGTTTTTAAAAAGGTTGAAAGAAAGTGTTTCGAAAAATAAAGAGGAGGTCAAAAACATAAGAATTTTGATAAAAGGTGGCCTCAAGTATCATCATTGGCCAAAAGGTTTTTGAAAAAAAAGGTTTGTTTTTAGTTTTGATAAAAAGATTTAGAAAAGGTTTTTAAAAAAAAATAAAAGAGGAGGCCTCATAGGAAATCATTGGCCATGAACCAAGAAAAAAAACAACAAAAGATATTGAAGAGACTCTTGAAAGAAAAGAGATTGAAGAAAAGCGTGTAAAAAAATGTTAGTATAGTGTAAAAATTGTGGTGAATTGTTTTGTACGTGTAGAAATTAGGAATGGAGAACGAGGTTGAAGGTGTTATAAAAAAGGGTTTAGTTGTAAGAGAGTCAATTGAAAAGTTGGTAATTGTTAGTCTATTTATAATGTAAGAATTAGGTCAAAGAAAATAAAAAAGGAACCATCAATCTATTAACCAATATAATCAAATATTTAAATCAAATTTGATTTGATTTTAATTCTTGACATATTTAGCTAATTTTCCTAAAAATAACAATAAAATAAAAAACTATCTTAAATTGCAATATTTTAAAAGAAAAAACAAATCTTTTCAAATCTTTTTATTTTATGATTTTTTTTTTGATAATTTCTATGATTAAAAATGGAAAAAGTGAAAAAATAATATTTTAAAATGCATAATTAATTAAATACGAAAATTATTTAAAAATAATAGAAAAATACAATTTTGTGATTTTTTATTTAAAAAAAATAATTTAAAACAAAAATAAAGTTAGTAACAAATAAAGAGAAAATGTCAGATGTGGGATTTGAACCCGTGACCTTGCACCCACAAACCTTACACTCTTACCAAACGTGCTATTACTTTTATTCATAACAAAGTGGCATTCGTAGATATATGAGGGCAAATTTTGGGGTACAACAGTGGCGAAGCATCTGGTATTCGATGCTATCATTGTAAGAAGGAGGGTCACACAAGAAAGGTGTGCCCTGAACGCTTGAAAGATCATGGAGGTAAGGATAATGGCAATGCAACCATTGTTCAAGATGATTTCGAATCATCTGATGTCCTTGTGGTTTCGAGCAGTGACTCTAGGAGGGAGTGGATTATGGATTCAGGTTGCACTTGGCACATGACTCCAAACAAAGACTTGTTCGAGGAATTATGTGATCAAGATGGTGGATCAGTACTGCTGGGAAACAACAAAGCTTGCAAGATTGCAGGTGTTGGATATGTGAGATTCAAGATTCATGATGAGTCAATAAGATTGTTGACTGAAGTCAGGTATGTTCCTGATTTGAAGAGAAATCTGCTTTCTCTTGGTGAATTCGACAAGAAAGGATATGTTTTCCAAGGAGAGAAAAGTATCATAAGAGTCATGAAGGGGTCAAAGGAAGTCTTGAGAGGCGTGAAGAAACAAGGCTTGTATACCTTTGAGGCTGAAGTTGTAAGTGGTTCGAAAAATGTTGCATCCATGAAACCTTTGTCGAAGACAGAAATCTGGCACATGAGATTGGGCCATGTCAGTGAAAGGGGTCTAGTCGAATTAGGGAAACAAAATCTGCTTGGTGCAGACAAAGTCGAAAAGCTAAAGTTTTGTGAACCTTGTGTACTTGGAAAATCTTGCAGAGTGAAGTTCAACAAAGGCAAACAAAGAACACATGGATCCCTTGATTACATTCATGCTGATCTTTGGGGGCCTGCAAGGTTTCCATCACATTCAGGAGCAAGGTATTTTCTATCCATAGTTGATGATTATTCCAATAAGTTATGGGTATTCGTCCAGAAGACTAAGGATGAAACTTTTGAGAATTTTAAAAGTTGGAAGACTCTGGTTGAAAATCAGACTGGCAGGAAGGTCAAGAGGTTGAGAACTGATAATGGCCTTGAATTTTGAAATGAGGCGTTCGACAGTTTTTTGTGCTGCCTCTGGTATTGCAAGGCACATAACTACTGCAGGTACTCCACAGCAAAATGGTTTGGATGAAAGGTTTAATCAAACTATATTGGAGAGAGTCAGATGCATGTTGACTAGTGCTGGGTTAAAGAAGGTGTTTTGGGGTGAGGCTGTTTCGACAGCAACATATCTGATAAACAGATGTCCTTCGACGGTGTTAGATATGAAGACACCTGAAGAAGTTTGGTCGGGCCATCCACCAGATCTCGACAAACTGAGAGTATTTGGCTGCATAGCCTATGCTCACATTAGGCAAGACAAGGTCGAACCTAGAGCTCTGAAATGCATGTTCATGGGATACCCTGAAGGGGTCAAAGCTTATAGGCTATGGTGCTTAGAGCCAGGTCACACGAGGTGTATTACCAGTCAAGATGTAGTTTTCAATGAAGATGAGATGGCTTCAAGAAAACTGATGATGATGATGATGGCCAAAGTGCAGAAGAGCTGGAACAGGTAGAGATTCCTGTTGAGGTGGAGCAAGTTGATTTTGAGTTACATATCCCTGATGAAGTCGAAGAAGAAGCAGAAGATGCTGAGGAATCTGAGGAAAATGTCGATGACTACCTATTATCAAGAGATAGGTCGAGAAGAGTCATCAAGCCACCTCAGAGACTTGAGTATGCAGATCTTATAGCTTATGCATTAATCTCTTCCAGTGAGGTTCTAGAAGAAGAACTTAGAGATTATAAGGAAGTCATGAGGATTCGAAATAAGACTGAATGGCTGAAGGCCATGGATGATGAGATGAAATATCTTCACGATAATCGTACCTGGGAACTGATCAAGAAACCTGCTGGGGCAAGGTTAGTCAGCTGTAAATGGATTTTCAAAGTTAAGGAAGGAATCGAAGGAGTGACGTCGAAAAGATACAAGGCAAGGTTGGTCGCAAGGGGTTTCACTCAGAAAGAAGGTGTCGACTTCAATGATGTGTTTTCTCCTGTTGTGAAGCATAGGTTCATTTGAATGTTGCTTGCCATGAACTGGAACAGATGGATGTGAAGACCGCGTTCTTGTATGGTGATCTAGATGAAACGATCCTAATGAGGCAACCTGAAGGGTGTGTCGAAAAGGGGAAGGAAGATTATGTGTGCAAGCTAAAGAGATCTTTATATGGGCTGAAATAATATCCTCGACAGTGGAATAGGAGATTCGACAAGTTCATGGCACGCATAAGTTTAATTAGAATTCAGTTCGACCACTGCGTTTACTTCCGATTTCGACCTGGTAATTCATTGGTTATTTTATTGCTTTATGTGGATGATATTCTCATAGCAAGCAACAATGTCGAAGATGTAATGAGGGTGAAGGTTGAACTTAATAAGGAGTTTGATATGAAGGATCTGGGAGCTGCTTCTAGGATTCTTGGAATTGACATTCGAAGAAATATAAAGAAGTCGAAGTTATGTTTATCTCAAGAGGCATATCTACGAAAGATTCTCGAAAAGTTTGGTATGTCGAATTCGAAGTCAGTTGTGACTCTAACAAACCCTCAATTCAAGTTGAGTATTGATCAGTGTCCTAGTACTGATGTCGAAAGAGCCTATATGAATAGCATCCCATATTCTAATATAGTTGGTTCTTTGATGTATGCTATGGTCTGTACTAGACCCGACATAGCATATGCAGTAAGTATTGTAAGCAGGTACATGGCGAATCCTGGAAAGGCTCACTGGAAAGCATTGAAGTGGATTTTAAGGTACATAAATGGGTCTCTGAATAGGGTCCTAATTTATGGTGGAGCCTTGGGTGAAGATAGTAAAGTAGTAATCGAAGGATATGTTGACTCTGATTATGCATGTTGTATGGATTCCATAAAATATATTTCTGGATATGTATTCACTATGTTTGGCACAACAATTAGTTGGAAAGCAACACTTCAGAAGGTTGTTGCTCTATCAACCACTGAAGCGGAGTATATTGCCTTAACTGAAGCTGTGAAATAAGCATTGTGGCTTGAAGGTTTTGCAAAGGAGCTGAAACTTCAAGGTCGAGGTATCACTGTTAAACGTGATAGTCAAAGTGCAATACACCTGTCGAAGAACTCAGCATATCATGAGCAAACTAAGCACATTGATGTGAGGCTTCATTTTGTCAGAGAAGTAATCGAGCATGGAAAAGTCCAGGTGCTGAAGGTTTCGACTGAGGACAATGTTGCTGATATGATCACCAAGACATTACCGAGTTGCAAGTTTTCCACTGTATGCAGTTGATAAAGCTGCATGAAGAAAGTTAGTTTGTTCCCTTGATGTTGTAGAGTTAGATCCAAGCTGGAGATTTGTGAGATATTGGATCGAACTCTAGTATGGTCGAAGGATAACTTCTTGGTTCGACAGGATTAAGCATGAAGTCGAAGGTTGTTCACATGCTGGTGTCGAAGATGCTAGGGTTGTTAGCATGTTAAATTAGGTTTTAGTGTTTAAACCCTAATTTGTTAAGTTAGCTTGTTTATTAAGTTGTCTTGTATAGTGGGCCTTGTGGAAAAAGCCCATTAGTTAGTATGTTAGGTTTTATTATAAATAGCATACTAGTCTCTCATCATTGTACACAGCAAATCCTAATTTAGGGTGAGAGAGGTTATTTGTCATTCTTGTAAACTTGTAATCTTGTTTTCTAAGAGAAAGTAAAAGACTAGCAGTTATAACCAATTCTTGTGTTTTTCCTCTTCCTTGTTCTTTATTCTTCCTTGTTTTATACTTTGTTCTTGGCATTGAATTCACAATATTTTTATTCCTACTTGTAAATAACATTGTGAAAAATATATATGATTAATATCTATAACTCATTAGCATAAAATTATCGGATAAATAATACATGTACTAACCTTGAATTCCTCAGAACGACGTATCCTCGCAAACATTTTCCATTGCTTCTTCGATATAAAACTATATCTTATGCATGGATGAGCAAGACCGGTCTTAGACTTCCTAATGTAGTCAGCCGTGAGTTGTAAGTTAAATTCCTCCACTTTTTTTCAACTTCGAGTCATCGATAAACTCAAAACTCGTCTACATTTAAATCAACATATAAGTATGTATTAGAAATTATAGGAAGTGATATTGAATATATGAAAATTATAGTATGTATCACCTTCTTTGATTTTAACTGGTACTTGTTTCCAATCATCTATCAATATACTGACTTTGCTACGTCCAAGGAACGCAACATAACTCTCAAAAGAAGAGTAATGTTCATAATCAACTACTCTGTAGAATGAATCAAACGCGATCGGGATTTTGTCACCTGATGAGTTGCAGACTTTTGTGAATTGGGGAATCATTGTAACACCTCTTTGTGATCTTTTCAATTGAGTATCATTTTTTTGAGTTTCATTCGCACAAGTATCATTTGTTTGTGTTTCATTTGCACAAATATCATTTGTTTGAGTTTCTTCGCTAGTATCTCAAAAACTCGACAAGGTCGACATCTATGTTCAAAACCAGCAACAACAACATGATCAACAACCACAAAAAAACAACATAAACAACAAGAATATAAACAACAACGTAAACAACAACATTAATAGCAACACCATTAACAATAACAACAACAACCATAACAATGGAAAATGAAGTTTACTGTAGATGCATGGGGAAAATATTTTAGGTATCCTAAACGTCACGACTAAGTAAATGATGTGAATACTTTGTTGGTGTTGTCTTTCTTCCTTACGGTAACGACAATGTTGTTGTTGTCTTCCTTCTTGACGGTGACAATGGTGTTAGTGTACTCTTCCTCCTCGACGTAGACGATCTTGATGGTCTTGTCAACCTCCTCGACAATGATGATGAAAATGACAAATACACAGTGAAGAATGGATATTGAATACACAAGCTAGGGTGAACGGTGGTGTTAGGGTTAAAATCGGGTATTGTTTCACAGTATTGAACGTTAGGGTTATTTTTTCTAGTTTCTTTTTTCAGTGGAAAAATAGATACTGAAGAGACAAGCTAACTAGGAGTGAAGTTTCATAAAGAAGCGCCAGAGTTTAATTTACTAATAAAAGTTTTAAATAAAAAACAAAATATATCACAACGGTGAAACTTACCAACCGTAGTCATAATCCTTTAAGTTTTTTTATTTAAAAATAAATAAAAAAGAAAAGGCATACCTTAATGTTAAAGGAATAATATATTTGAGGGCGCTGAGGTTCGAACTCATGAAAGCTTTGATTGTATCACCACAGTTGGCTCTTCAACCGTTGTTATATACTAAGAATTTTTAATCAAAAAAAATATGGTAGCGCCTTAGTTTAGAGATGTCACCACAGTGTAGAAAAAAACCATGGTGATCATGGCGTTGTTATATGTGCGTTTTGTAATAATGTTTCCATCTTATTTTCGCACACTTTTTTTTGCAAGGAAAAGCAAACAAGAATGCTAATCAACTTTAATGAAAAAAAAGAAAGGAACTAAAAGCTACAACAAACCAACAATCAATTCAACATAATGAAAAGAAAATATAAAACAATTGACATGCCAAGTTTGTTCCTGATCAAGTTCTTATGAACTAAGACACAATAGAGTTTCTGCACACTAGTTGATATTCCTTTGTATATATATTGGATAGTTTGAATAAAACAATCTTAATTCATTTCTTCTTTAAAACTTCTATACAATTTCTCTTATACAATTTCTCGAAGAACTCTAAAATCGTTTTTTCAAAGTCAATAAAAATTAAGTGTAAATCTTTTTGATCCATCTCGTACTGCTCCATCAGGTATCTTCTAAATAGATCAATTTCATGGTCAGTTTGTCCCACATAAAACCAAATTGATTATTACTAATTTAAAAAATATTAAAAATTTAAATTTATTTAAATATATATATATATATATATATACACTCCATAGTTTAATCTCGAGATAATCCAAATTTTGTATCGTACACATTATATAACTTCATATTCAATTTCTATACAATTCAATTATGAGTGTATACCACTCAAATCTATTTCTCTATCTATCTATCTATCTATCTATCTATCATTATTATTATTATTATTATTATTATTATTATTATTATTATTATTATTATTATTATTATTATTATTATTATTATTATTATTATTATTATTATCATTATTATTATTATTATTATTATTTTTATTTTTATTATTATTATTATTATGTTTATTATTATTATTATTATTATTATTATTATTATTATTATTATTATGTTTATTATTATTATTATTACTATTATTTTTATTATTTTTATTATGTTTATTATTATTATTAGTACTATTATTTTTATTATTTTTATTATGTTTATTATTATTATTACTATTATTATTTTTATTATAATTATTATTTTTATTATTATTATTATGTTTATTATTATTATTATGTTTATTATTATTATTATTATTACTATTATTTTTATTATTTTTATTATGTTTATTATTATTATTATTACTATTATTTTTATTATTTTTATTATGTTTATTATTATTATTACTATTATTATTTTTATTATTATTATTAAAAGGACTCAAACAATAGGAAAACAAAAACAAAAATGCCATGTGTGAAAAACCACTTAGCATTGGAAGCATGATGTCATATAGAATCTAGCCTCAATTCCTTCCACATTCACATTGGTTTGTATCCTAAGTTCCTTGTATATATTATCTTCCTATATGTCCTAAGTTTTTCTTTATGACAGTAGACCCCTCATTTTCTTCATTGAATCTCTTCCGTCTTCATCATAAGGTGCATGCATGTGCCTTCAAAACAAAGAGTATCTATCATTTGTGAGAGAAAATGGAAGGAAATAGTGTCTTGAAGAGAAGTTCTAAGGCAAAGAAAGATGATCTTTATCATGTAATCCATAAGATTCCTTTTGGTGATAGTCCTTATGTCAAAGCCAAACATGCTCAGGTATCGTATGTTATCCATAAGGTTCCTTTGTTTTTTATTTGTTCATGCATGCATAATTGAAATTATCTACATCATTGTCTCGTAAAATTGCACCACTTTGTTTCTAATTATTGACTTTATGTATTAGTGCAAAACATTTTCAACTTTTTCAGACTTACTTTTACCAAATTTTTTTTTTTTTACTGTGATGGAGTTTTTTTTTTTTTAAGATTCAGAGAGTCATACAGATTCGAGGAATCTTTTTTTTCTTCAATATTCCTTTTTTTTTTATATATTCTTTGATTTACTACATGATCAAAGTTTGAAGTATTTTTTTTTATGTAGATTTAAGGTTTAATATTGAATAATGATATGAATGTGTATGAATTCAGTTGGTGGATAAAGATCCAGAAGCAGCCATAGTGTACTTTTGGAAGGCCATTAATGCCGGAGACAAAGTAGATAGTGCTGTGAAGGATATGGCTGTTGTGATGAAGCAATTATATAGAACCGAAGAAGCTATTGAAGCCATCAAATCTTTCAGAGGTTTTTGCTCTAAGCATTCTCAAGAATCACTTGATAATGTTCTTCTCGATCTTTACAAGCTATTTTTATTCGATGTTTCATAGGTAAATTACTAATCTATTTATCATAACAGACATACAGATACCCAACAAAACACAAATGGTCTGACATAAGTAATAAATTTAATTAATATGTGTCAGATTGATTTACACAACAAAAAAACACTAATGGTCTGACACAGATAATAATTTTAAAGTGATTTAGGAGAGCACAGATACAGACCACAAACATTTATGGTCTGACAAATTGTGTCATAATAATTTAACAGAGGAGAGCACAAAAATGGATGGTCACAATTTTAATTAATATTTGTCAGAGTTAAGTCAATCTCCTAAGTCAGAAATATGAAAATGGTTAATCTTAACTTGTCAATTGTGATGTAGCAATAAGATAGAACCGAAGAAGCCATTAAAGCCAACAAATCTTTGGTAGGTTTTTGTTCTGAGCATTCTCAAGAATATGTTGATAATGTATATAGATATTGAACAAAACATAAATGGTCTGACACAAGTAATAAATTAATATGTCACAGTAATTTATCAGACCAAAGATACAACACACAAATATTAATGGTTAATATGTCACAGTAATCAATAATGGTCTGACACAGGTAATAATTTTAGAGTGATTTAAGATAGCACAGGTTTGATAAAAATAATAAATTTAGTTAATATGTCACAATAATTTATCAGAGCACGTACCTAAGAAATTGATGGTCTGACACAAGTAACCATTTTAATTCATATGTGTCAGAGTTAAGTCAGTATCCTAAGGAAATAAGAAATATGGAAATGATTAATCTTAAAATGTCAATTGTTAATAAAGATTCAATTGATTTATCAAATAAGTGTATGATATGAATGAATCTAATATAGTTCTTGAGGAAATTAAACAGAAATGTGGAAGGGTAGAGGAGCAAATTGATTTATTAAAAAAAAAACTAAGACTTATCTATCAAAGAGAGGCTTTTAATGGAAGAACTACAAAGAGAGCTCGCTCTCGTGGCAAAAAGTTCCAAGTTTCAATCAAGCAAGAAACTGCAAGATTATTGGTAATTATATCATTCACCTTTTATCTAATATTCCAATATTTTCTTTTTGCTTAGATTATTGCTACTTAAATTAATCGATTATTGATAATATAGGGAAACTTGGGCTGGGCCTACATGCAAAAGACAAACTACATGATGGCTGAAGTAGTTTTCAAGAAAGCCCAAATGATAGATGCTGATGCCAACAAGGCTTTAAACTTGACGTTATGCTTAATGAGGCAATCTCGTTATGAAGAAGCCTATTCAGTTCTTGAACAAGTTTTGCAAGGAAAGCTTCAAGGATCAGATGAAATCAAGTTTCAAAATAGAGCTGAGGAATTGCTTACAGAATTGAATGCCAACATGCCACAACCTAAGTTTATGAATGATTTAGGACTTGATGATGATCTTGTGAAGGGAATTGATGGATTGCTTAATGTATGGAGTCCAATTAGGTCAAGAAGACTTCCTGTCTTTGAGGAAATATCTTCCTTTAGGGATCAATTGGCATGTTAAAATGTTTTCAATTTGTTCTGTTGTATATTGTTTTAGGTCTAGGGTTTTCCTTTGCTCTTTTTCTCAATAATAATAAAATGGTGAGGAGAAGTATATAATAAGGTTCACTTGTAATTGGTAATTCTATTAATAAATGATATTCTAAATTCTAATTATGTAATGATAAAATCTCTAGCAAGGTTTGAGAAATGTTAATCACGTGTTTGTATTTTATTTGATTTTAATTCGTCATTTTTTAAAATATTAAAAGCTTATGTTTGTTGGATTCTGGGAGTTGGACTTAGTAAAAAAAAATTTAAACTTACTAAAAAGAATTAAATTTAAAAAGTATTTATATACAGCAACTTAGACTAAATATTTTGTTACATAACGTGTTCATCACTTTTTTTTCTGACAAAGTAAATCAGAGGTACTAAACTATGACCAGTGGCATAGGTCGATGCCATTTAAATTTGTTGAAAATTTACATTATATTTATAATTTATATAATTATTAATTTTTTAATTAATTAGATAACAGATAACTCAGATAAAGTAAAAAATTTGCAGTTGAATATCAAAATAATCATTAAATAAATAATAAAAAAAACGAAAGTAGTTGTTAGATATAAATATTATTAGTGTGCGTGTGTGTGGTCGGTGAAACGCTTGGGTCTTGAGAGTATGCTCCTCTCAAGGTCTCAGGTTCGAAACCCGCTAGATACTAAATTGCTTATTAAAAAAATATAAATATTATTATTTTATTTTAAATATTTAATTAAAATATATATTTAATCACAATTTTTTATATTAACCATAATTTTTTTTCTCGTATTCATTGTTTTATTTTTCTAATGCTTCAAATGATAATTTCTTTATTAGAATTATGTCAAGTGTTTCTTTAAAATTGTATTATTGGTGGTTGTAGAATTTACTTTTATTATAATATACTTGTTATATAGAAAATTATAAAAAAAAAAAATTTTTGAACCAAACAATATATTAATTCAAAAACACCAATACAAACAAGGCAATCCTTAAGGATTCAGCCAACAAGAAAATCCTATGACATTAGACTTGCAATGTATAATCTAAGTTTCCTATTTCTTCACCCTCTATAGTCTATAAACTATACAATCAATAATTCTTCCCAAAGTGTTATTCCTATAAGTATCACTGTTAAAAATTATAGCATTCTTATAAAGCCATATCTCATGAATAGTTTCACTAAAAGCCATCTTCAAAAGCATGCCTCTCCAACCTTTACCTTTAGTGCTATTCAAAATCCAATTCAACTCAAAACTCCATGCTAGGGGTATACGCAATATTCAACTAGTGAAGAACACCATTCCAGACGCCAATAATAGCAGGACAGGTGAAGAAAATATGATATGCATTCTCATCCTCCTTGCCACACATGCGTGTGTGTGGTCTAGCGGTGAAACGCTTGGGTCTTGAGAGTGTGCTCCTCTCAAGGTCTCAGGTTCGAAACCCGCTAGATACTAAATTGCTTATTAAAAAAGATATAAATATTATTATTTTATTTTAAATATTTAATTAAAATATATATTTAATCACAATTTTTTATATTAACCATAATTTTTTTCTCGTATTCATTGTTTTATTTTTCTAATGCTTCAAATGATAATTTCTTTATTAGAATTATGTCAAGTGTTTCTTTAAAATTGTATTATTGGTGGTTGTAGAATTTACTTTTATTATACTATACTTGTTATATAGAAAATTATAAAAAAAAAAAATTTTGAACCAAACAATATATTAATTCAAAAACACCAATACAAACAAGGCAATCCTTAAGGATTCAACCAACAAGAAAATCATATGACATTAGACTTGCAATGTATAATCTAAGTTTCCTATTTCTTCACCCTCTATAGTCTATACACTATACAATCATTAATAATTCTTCCCAAAGTGTTATTCCTATAAGTATCACTGTTAAAAATTATAGCATTCTTATAAAGCCATATCTCATGAATAGTTTCACTAAAAGCCATCTTCAAAAGCATGCCTCTCCAACCTTTACCTTTAGTGCTATTCAAAATCTAATTCAACTCAAAACTCCATGCCAGGGGGTATACGCAATATTCAACCAGTGAAGAACACCATTCCAGACGCCAACAATAGCAGGACAGGTGAAGAAAATATGATATGCATTCTCATCCTCCTTGCCACACATGCTACAGGTTTTGTTATCAATGATGCCAAATCGGAACAATATTTCCTTTGTAGGAAGGTGACCATGACACAACAACCACATTGTCATACGAGCTCTAGGTCTAACTAGGTTTTGCCTCATCAGACTATGCCAATACACAGTGGTACCATCATCAATCAAAGCATTATACACGGTTCGCATAGAAAATTTTCCAGCTGCAAGCATTTGAGTCTAGACCAACTTGAAAGAATTAGTCAACAATCTGCATTTCATGATTTTCTTCAAAATCCAAGTCCAGTTATGTCCTGCTTCTATATCCATAATGTCCTTGTCTTTCAGGTACCCCTTATGAATCCACTGGATCCATAAACTGTCACTCTTTTTACAAATGTTCCAAAGACATTTAAGCAGAGCAGCTTGATTCCAAACAGTGAGATTCAGAAGTCCTAAACCACCTTGCTTGAGAGGACTCCACACTCTACTCCAGACCACCGGGCTTTTTCTACTCATGTTTGTTTTACCTGTCCACACAAAAATCCTACAAACAACATCTATTAACTCATATCATTAATTTGTTCGATATAAAGAGGAACACATGAACCATATAAATAAAATAATAAAATAAAACTAAAAAAATGTCATTATAGTTGGATCGAATAGCTTGAATCACTTTTTGAGATTCACTTTTGAAAGATAGTAGTTTCCAATTTCTTATTTTCATTGTTTTATTTTCTAAAGCTTGAAATGGTATTTTTTTTTATTGAGTTATGTCAAGTATATAGTTAAAAATGTATTATTGATGATTGTAGAGTTAGTTTTATTATAATATGGGAGTTATATAAAAAATTATAAAACAACCTTTTTTATTATATATTTTTTAATTATTATTTATATATAACAAATTAACAAAGTTATTAAATTATTAATAAATATATTTTTAATTATAATAAAAGTAATGACTAGGTAATAATTTGTAAATAATAAAATTTTCATATTTCAAATTAAAATTATGTTATATATTTTTTTCATAAAAAATAAATATTTTAAGTCAGTTTAAATATATTTTAGTGAAAAGAATAAAAGTGTATGATACTAATTATTGTATTGTTATTAAAAGAGGGATGTAAAAGTGGTTTTTTTAATTTATTTGGGAAGATAATACTAAAATATTTTTTAATATAAATTAAATATTTGGAAAATTAGTATAAAAATTCATTAAGTAATAAAGTAAGTAAAAAATTATTGTATTTATTTTGTAGGAATTACGAAAATCATTTTTATTTTCTTTTCATAAATATTTATCATTTATTTCTTAAATACTAAATGTATAGTCATAAATGTCAATTATTAAAAAGTGATGAATTAAAAAAATGGAAAGGAAAGAGACTTAGGAAACAATATTTTTTAGTGACCATTCAAAAATATTGATATTATTGAAAGGTCGGATCTTTACACAATCCAAATGTGGTAGTTGTCTAAAAATCAACCATGCAAAAAAACATAATTGATATAATTTCTACATACACTACACCAAAAGAGGCTTTAGACAGCGTACTTTAGACAACGCTTTTGTAAAGAAGCGCTGCTATAAAGAAAATAAAAAATAAAACACGGAAACAATATACGAAAAATGAGGAAAAGCGCTGCTAGAAGTCCGACCTTAGACAGTGTTTTTCAAAAAGCGCAGCTAAAGGGGTTGCCTAAGAAAGTGCTTTGCAAAAGCGCTGGTAAAGGGCTACATTAGACAGCGCTTCTCAAAAAGCGCTATCTAAGGTCAAATAAATTTAAAAAGTTTATCTTAAAAGCGCTGCTAAAGCCTCTTAATGGCCAGCGCTTTACATAAGCGCTGCTAAAGGGTCATATTAGCCAGCGCTTCTCCATAAGCGCTATCTAAAGGCATATATAAAAATTAAAAAATAGAAGCCCTAGCGTTACAAATGGCTATTCCCCATTCTCCTCCTCCTCTTCCTAAAATCCCATACGAACTTCCGCTGCCATTGATTTCATCTTCTCAAACTCTCAATCCCTAAAATCCCAAATCGAGCTTCTTCGACGTTACTGCCTCCGTCATCCTCCGTACAATTAGGGTTTTTGATTCTCAAACACTGTGTTGTGCGGCGACGCATAGTTTAACAATGGCGGAAGAAGCAGTTCTCGGCTACCTGGAAAACAACGATGAGATTAGAGATTCTGGCGAATTTGCATCCAAACGCGGCATTGACCACAATGAAATGGTCAACATCATCAAGAGTCTCCATGGTTTGAGAAACGTTGATGCTGAGGTAGGTAACTTTATCTCATATCCTAATTCAAATCGGAAATGTTTAAACTGTTTTTGACAGATTAGGTTTTGTTTATGGTGGATAGGATATTAAGAGGGATACATAGGTTTTAACCGATGAATGGAACGTTTACACTACTCTCGGATCCCCTGAAGCTTAACTAATTTCGGCTATTCCGCTGGAAGGTATCTTTAGAGAAGAACTTCAGGTGGGTTTTTTATTGAATTATTACCGATGTTTGTGTTAGTGTCAGTATCCTGTTTGATGTATGTGATTCGAGAGTACTTCATAGGTGAAATGTAGTTTAATTGCTGTTTTATGGTTGCAGAAAAAGCTGGGACCTTCGGTTTTCAAGATTGGTTGTGCTCAGGCAGCTAAGAATAAATGGGTTGAGATGGGAAAACAACTTATATCTAAGAAGGTATGTTCATGATTCTAGCATGCAATGTGACAAAATAAATGTATTGTGTCTTGATGTTTAGTTTAGAGTGGTTGCGACAAATCACACTCAATCTGTGTTCACTCTCACCGAACAAGCAGAACATCAACAAGAAAAAAAAGTGATTTTGTTACGGCAAATAATCAGAATCAGAAATTCAGATTAACGATGAGAAGATACAATTCGATGATGATGATAAAAGGAAGAAAATTTTAAAGGAGCAATTGGGGCTTTCTAATGGTAATAGGAAAAGCTTTCCTATTCTTGGTGGAAGGCTTCACTTTGTGAAGTTTGAAACAAGAAAGATCAACAAGTGCTTAGATTTCATTCATTCAAAGCAGCTTCACCGTGGTGGGTACATAGTCCCTTATAATAGTATTGAGCATTCAAAAATCATTTTATTATCTTTTTATTTCTGTGTTCATTCAACTGAATTCAACATTGCTAGAAAAAGTTAGCACATTAATACAACTTAGTGAATTTATGATTATGGAATTTTTCTTGCTTAAAGGGTTGGAGTCACGTTACCCAGATGTTGTGGCTAATGAAAATGCCATAATTAAGGTAACTTTGAGTCTTTGTTCTCTTGGCTTAACAAGAGGCATTTCTTCTAATATCTTTTCTGTTTGGATTATATAATTTCTTCAAATCATCAATTATAATTTATATCATATTGCAATATAAAGCTACAACCTTTCGCTGCTTATCACATGTGTCAGTAGTTACTGTCAAAATGATATCTGATTTGTTATGCCCTCTGGTATGAAAACCAATATAGAGGATTTTTCTGTTCATTTCATTTGTTGTTGTTAGTATTATTTTTAATTTTAGCATTATCTATTTTGGAAAGCTGTCAAATTGGATAACTTTTTTACCCTTTTTCTGCTTGTCTTCTGCTTTGAGTGGCTATGAAATACTAGACTAATGCATTCATTTTGTGATAAAGGCTACTGGAGGTGGAGCATACAAGTATACTTACCTTTTCAAAGAAAAACTTGGGGTTAGTCTTGACAAAGAAGATGAAATGAACTGTCTTGTGTCAGGAGCGAATTTCTTGCTTAAGGTGGATGCCTGTTTTAAATTATCCTTTTCTCCTGCATTATGCATTTTGTTTTTAAGTCAGCTTGGCAGGGGAGGATGTATTGTATCTGTGCGTAAGTATTAGGTACTTCGCATTTTCACTTATTTAAATGAATAATCATAAATAAATAGTTGAAATGAGAAACAGTTGTTTGTCTGACTTTGCTTCTTTCCGAGTCATTTTAACTTATTTAAATGAGTACTCATAAATAAATAGTTAAAATGAGAAACAGTTGTTTGTCTGACTTTGTTTCTTTCTGAGTCATTATGTTGTTTTCCATTGTTTTAAAGGTAAAGAGCAATTATTTGGCTAAACTTGGTTATGTTTATAATTTTGGGCAACCAATAAGCTTAAAATTTTAATATGCTATTTGCTACAACCAATAGTTGATTATTGATTATTACTGTATTTTCCTTAACTTTCTTACTACTAACCAAGATCTAATTGGAAACCACGTTGGTCCTTTTTTATTATTATAAAACAAACTGTCTTTTAATTTGGAAATTGTGAACAGTGTGCTATGCCACTAATTCTTTCATTTTTACTGATCTTTTAATTGCTGTCTTACTTTTTGAAGGTCTTTTATGTAGATTGTAGGACACTCTTTGGGTGGAGGCACAGCAGTAATTTTAACATATAGCATATTTTTCCCTAAAAATATCAAACTGTATTACTACTATTTGGCATAATAAGTTCAATCTGTTTACACTTTCAATTTTATATATTTTATCCCTTTTATCATACCATTCAGTAAATGAACTTTGCATATCAAGATTTGTAAGATAATGTTTTCCGCTTTAGCTTTGTGTTTTTTGCAGAGAAGAAACTTTTGCAGTTCAAATTGAAGTTAAAGGAAATCAATTAGATACAAGAAACTGAGACGGCTTGTTAGTGATCATGAAAACTCAGTAAGTTCATGTAAATTATATAATTTAAGGAAAAGTGTTTAGGACATAAATCAATAATATTATAGTTTAGTCTAAATTGAAATACCTTTAAGTATAAAATGGGGTAATTTCTTAGGCACCTAGTGCAATTTCATTCATGTCTCTTTTTTTGGCTAAAATTTAATTTTTTTCGGAGCTACATCTACAGAAGTATTTTAAACTGCTCAACGTTGAAAAAAACTTCAAAATAATTCAGTTCAGGGAAATTTCCGTAGATGCATGTCCGGAATGTCTTAACGCCAGACTTTTCCGTAGATATAACTCTGAAAGTTTCGGCTATATTTTAAACCTGCATGATCACTCCCCTATTGTTGTTTTTCTGCTTCCACGCTCACCTTCACCAATCTAAAAAACCCTACACCATCAATATCAATTTTCACTCTAAAACTCTAACTTTTTCGTGCAACAAATCAAAGGGAGCAAGAGAAGATTGAATTTCAGGTAAAGATTCAACTTTGTCCATTACATTGCTCACATTAATCATCAACTTCCATATACAAGAAGTCATATGTCATAAACATCATCAAAAAATAGTACATCAATGTCATCAAAATATAGTACATCAAAATAATCACCACAGTGACTATTGCATGTGTCAGAAATATCTCCATCCTCTCCTCTGCTTATGTCTCTGTCCCCTCCTTTACCTCTACCACCTCCTATGCCTCGGCGCTCTGGTCGCCTGAGCCTCGCCCAGTACTATGTGGTTCTTATAGTCAGCAAAGATCTCATTTATCTGCCTACAAGTAAATCCAAGAGGAGTGGAGACAGCAGGGTGCCGGAGTATCGTGTGTGTAGCCGAAGTGCCGCATGACGCGCTCCGGCAAATATGGAACAATGATGCTTGAACTTCAAGCCAACCATCCAGAGAATAGTGAGATTTCATCAAACATGTGTGTCGCACGTTGAGTGGCATAGACATCGTAACAGATGTCCTCAGCAACCATGCGATCCATATAGACTCTGTAAGGGCCGACCGTATGGTTCCCTCTGAGAGAGAGAAAGGCACGACCACGCGACAAGTCCTTGGTGTAATCTTGCACCGTCCCCTTGCCAGATATCATCGGAAAGTGCTGGAATATCCACCCCTGAAATGAAAATAAAAAACATAGGGATCAAACATTATCACAAATATAGAATGAAAAGAAGTGAAAAAAAGTAGAAGGATATACGATTGCTACCACATATAGTGACCAACTGGCAGCAACATTCCTAGTCTTCCACATGCATCCCTCTCCCAGCCTCGAATACCTGTCCGCCAGCGTAGCCTCCCCTAGTCATACTCATGGATCTGTGAGGTGGGTCATCACCCTCTAGAGGTGGCACCGAATCATTATTATCTGCAGGAAGTGGAACGGAACTATCCCGACGAGGCCTACTGGTGGACAGGGCCTATGATGAACCTTCAACAGCATCCTGACGCCCCAACAATGAAGAAGTGGATGAAGGTTGTGCACTAGGCATAGCCTCAGTTTTAGGCTCTCCTGGAACAGATGCACCGGCTTCCTCTACAACTGTCTATCTCTGTGCACGTCGGACAGATGCATGTTGTGCAACTCGTCCATGTATCAGTCGGTCCTCTATATCAGCCATAAAGTCTACAAGGTATAACCAATAAACTAGAATTATATACAAATAAATTAAAAAAGAAAAAAAATAAACATTTTTTACTTCCTGATATATATACATATGGAAAACTTCCGTATATACACCTACGAAAGTTCCTAGCATTCACAACCTCTGGGTTGTTCCGGAGCTACAACTACGAAAATACCCTAACGTTAACTTGTTTCGTAGATGAAACTCCAAAACCTTCTGCAACCTCATCAGTCACGACAATGACGTCTCTCTAACACATGAAAATCAATTTTTTGAAGTCCTAATCGTACGTTTAAGACAACAAACAATACCTACATTGTCTCTAAACTATGTTTTTAAAACTAGTTAAGGATTTCTACCCCTAAAATTATATTCTAACTCTTTTACGAGAAATACTCAAAAATACTTCGGAAACTTGAAAACTTACCGATTTTATTGAGCTTTGAATGATTTAGAGTATTGAAGTTGATGCTCTCTGCCGAACTCGGGTGAAATAAAATAAAATTTGGTGGAAATAGAATTTTTGAGGTGTGAGAGAGTTAGGAGAGAGTGAAGATGAAAAATAAAGAATGAGGGATGGCGCAAATGTATCAAAAAAAGGTTCTGGAGGTACATAACAGGAAACATACCGTAGATGCACCTCTGGAACAAACCAACATTGAAAAAAAAAATGCATCTGGAGATATATCTCTAGAAGTAGAGGGTATTTTTGGAAGCGTATATGGTGCCTAAGTGTAGAAACCTGCCTAAAAATTAAAGATTAGAGTCGCCACCTATTCTACCAAGGCGAATAGGAAACCTCACGCAGTTAAGAGATCAGGGTAAGATACTATATTCAGGTCGAGGGAAGGTGTTAGGCACCCTTAACCCTTTCCTATGGCTTTGAATCTAAGGTAACAGTTTGTGGCTAAAATATTTAGGTTTTATAGCTAAAGAATTGAATAAGGGGAAAATTGAGATTTTAGGGAAGGGGACTCGCCTTGTTGCCAAGTGCCTACGTACCTCCTTATGGAGGATCAGAGTCTACGTAGTTCGGGGACAGGATTGTACGCCTTAGAATTTGATATGAATGTGTTGACGGTATTTTAAATTACCGTTTCGCAGTCTTGAAAAGGTATTTTGAATTACCTTCGTAGTTTCGTAGTTTGAAATTCGTAGTTTGTGGAGTTTTGTGTTTTAAGTTGGCGTACAACCCTGGTTTTAATTTGTACTATTAACCGCAATAATCGATCGATTCAATTACCATAGTTAACAGATTAGTAGTTAGATCGTTACCAATTTTAATTGATGGATTCAATTATCACTAATAACGAATGAAAGTATTTTTTTAGAAATTTAAATGATTTAATTTGTATCATTATCCCTCGTAATCGATTGATTCGATTAAAAATAATAATGAATTAAAATGAGGGAAATAGACTAATCATCGCAACCAATAAAAATGGTTGAAACCTTTTAGCCAAATAAAATTATTTATCTTAATTTATATTTAATTATTTAAAGGATTGATTATTACCCATCGCGACCAATAGATTTAGTCGAAACGAATAACAAATTAAATCCTATTATTTTGGCTAGAAAACTAATGGGATCGAACAAACCCTAATGCCTTGATAACAATTTTTTAGGGTTTTGGGATTTATAATTAAAATTTATTAAATCAATTAAGTCGAATAATCGACATAATCGGGGATGATCCTAAATTAATTATTCGTCTAATCCTATTTTAATTTCTAATCCTAAGTAAATTAACTAAACCTAAATTAAATTAATTAAACCTAAATACAATTAACCAAATCTAATCCTAATAATTAAATAAAACAAAATAATATATAAAAAAAACCTGGCAGTGATCCTATGCGTATGGCCTTTGAAAGTTTATGGTGTGCCTTCAGCACCTGTACGTTAGATCTGGATCATTGGAGATCCGAGGACTGAGAATTGATGTCGTATTGTAGTCTCTTGCGCTTGAGGTGCACTGGATCTGAGGCATACACTTACCAGAAAATTGCTGAAAAATAAAATGAGACCCAGGGTCTCGAACCCGCGTCCCAGTGGTTGTAAGCTCTTAGCGCCTACCAACTCAACTGCAATGGTTAGTTGAAAGTAAAACCAAACAAATCAAATAAATAAAATAAACGTATCCCAATGGTAGATTCAACACAAATCAAACCGTGGGTCCCAGTCATCCACAGCCTGCCAATGACGTCGAGAGAAAGAAGATGCAGAAATTTTGACCCACCAACCATGCTGTGCCACGCCTGGAGAGAGAATTTCCCATGTTTGACCCACGAAACACAATTGCACGCGTGGTAACGGAAGGAGTGTTCATCATCTTCCTCACATGGCCAAGTAATTAGCTACGAATTAGCTTGCGTTTTGCTGCCCCCTCTGTTACAAAATTCCGTAGCAAATTTCTGCAGCAATCAAACTCAAAAATAAGCGTTAAACAGGATGAACTAAGGACCCATATTGACTAATTAGAGCCTTGCGAACTCGATGGCGGCATTCGTTTGTTCTGTAACGGCCTGTAACCTCATGTACGAAGAAGCGAAAGCTTCATGCTCCATTAATGGTGGATCACGGTTCAGACGTTAAATCTTGCGAGCGAGGGTTCTAAACATTTACAAATATCATTATGAACCTGAAAGTATGCATCAAAAATCGTTTACAGATCAAAGATTAAGAGTTTGAGATTGTAACTTCCCGATCATGGTGCAATCCGAGTGGGGGTATCCTGATGTGTTATAAGCTTCGAACAGGGCTGGGAATCGATCCTAATACCTCCAGGGATATGATACGTAGCTTAAAATTGCCGGAGATTCTCTGTAGAATAAAATTTTCCTTGCCCTAAGTTTTTGCCAATACTTTGAAGCTTAGTTAGGGTTATGAGGCCGAGATCTCTCCTCCCCCTTTGGCTGCTATGTCTTAGCATATATATGAGAATCGTTTTAGGGTTTCCATGGGCTTGGTCTTTTGCATTTGAAGAGTGAATATCTTTTTGTTCAAAAAATCCAATCTTTTCTTTTCTAAAAAAATCTCCATAACATATAACCACATTTTTGGACCTTCATGGGATATTTCTTGGGCCTTTGAATAATAATAAATGGATCCATGCAACTTGATTTCATTAGTTGATATTTTACATAATTTATTTAATATTTAAGTGAACAAAATTCAAATAAATATAAATAAATATGATAAAAATGTGATGATGTTTTTTAAAGGTCAAATTATGGGCCATGTACATGCTTGAAGTCAGAATCTTAGGCCCATTAGTGAAAGAACCAAGTTTTGGGCAATTAGGGTTTCATGTATATCTTGAAAATCGCCTAACTTCAACCATGTGTATCTCTCTCAATTTTAATCATATGGAGGTGTTCTTGATCTTTTTAGAAAGCTCAGAGTGTCCCCTACATGATCCTTTTTGTTTCATCTCAATTGAAGCTTCCATGCTCAAGTTATGAGATTTGACTCAAAAAGGTGTTTCCATTGACTTTTACAAGGACCTGTAATGTTTTTGTCCATATATCCCAAATGGTGCATTTCTTGATCTTGAGCCCAACATCAAAGTTGTAGAGGATGAAATTTCCTTGAGAATAGGCTTTGGTTGGACAATTTTTGACAAACCATGCGAGAGTTATGACTGGTCAAAGTTGAGTTGACTTTCTCTTAAAAAACCTAATTTAGGATAGGAAAGAGTGACTTGAGAAAACCTTTAAACCTTGAGCCATTGAAAAGGCATAGAAGAACCTTTGATTAAATATAGGAGGGCAAATTTTGGGGTATGACAGCTGCCCATGTTCAATCTTCTTAAACCTGAAGAATCGGATAGGCACGTCTGCCTATCGTGATCTAAAGGTGGAAGATGATTGGACACTGAGAATGCCCCAAAATTTGTATTTGTTGGGAAGAAGTTATGTGGGAGATGGGCTTACAGATGCCACCCAGGATAAATGTCCCTCTTTTTGGTGTTTGAAACATGTGCTTTTTAAAAAGCACCATTGTGTTTTGGTTGTAGCACGACCTAAAAAGGCAACCTGAATTTTATGCAATGATATGATGCATGCGATGTATGATGCGGTAGGCCTCTCAAAATAAATGAGAGCGATGTATGCATATGCATTATGTATGAATGAAGTATGTTAGTTGAATGATGCATGATTGTTAGTTGAGATGAAATTTTAGGGAACATCACTGCCGAGGGACTAACGTGATAAACCCAATTGAAGTATCGTTTGAAAAAACCTTATGCTCGAGTGTGAGAGAAAAGAACCGTCCTGCTAAAGCCTGAGTCTTACATAGCGAGGATTTGTAAGAGGGATCACTTGTTATGATTCTAACAAGCTCACCTGCACCAATAGGATCATTTGCGAGGGTTATCGCAAACTCACCTGCACCATTAGGATCATTTGCGAGGGTTATCGCAAACTCACCTGCACCAATAGGGTCATTTGCGAGGGTTATCGCAAACTGACCTGCACCATTAGGATCATTTGCGAGGGTTATCGCAAACTTACCTGCACCATTAGGATCATTTGCGAGGGTTATCGCAAACTCACCTACACCATTTAGATCACTTGCCCTAGTTCGGATGGGCTCACCTGCACCAAAGGAATTGCCTGCCATGTTTCTGACAAGCGTACCTGCATGAAAGAGATTCACCTGTTTTTAGACTCACGACTCGAGGGTCGGAGACTGGGCTGTTGTCACAGTCAGACGGGAACTGACTACCAGACGGGAACTGGATTTTGATGTAACAGTCAGACGGGAACTGACTACCAGACGGGAACTGGATTTTGATGTAACAGTCAGACGGGAACTGACTACCAGACAGGAACTGGATTTTGATGTAACATTCAGACGGGAACTGACTACCAGACAGGAACTGGATCTTGATGTAACAGTCAGACGGGAACTGACTTTGAAAATGATTTGGATGGCCAATAAAAATTGGGTTTTTTGTGATATGTGAATGCATTAGATGATATGCATATGCTAGTGCGTATGTATGTATGCTGATGCGTGAAATGAACAGCAAGGTTGCTATCATCGGTGAGGTTACCGGAAAACATCAATCAGGTGATTGGAAAATAAATCTCAGTAAGGTTACTGGCATCGGTAAGGTTACCGGAAAACATCAATCAGGTGATTGGAAAATAAATCTCAGTAAGGTTACTGGCATCGGTAAGGTTACCGGGAAGCAAGTGGACAATGTAGCTTAGCACCAGAGTTTTGAATTGGATGTTTGGATGTATGGGATAATGCTTATGCTTATGCATATGTTGATTGATGTAATGTGTGGAATGAAGCAATGTCTTGTATAAGACTACCTGAAAAGGTTTTCCGAGATGGATATGAATATTTGTCTTAAAGAAGACTATCTGAAAAGGTTCTTAGCAAAGAATGAGGAATGTCTTTAAAAAGACCACCCAAAAAGGTTCGTAGAATGTCTTAAAGAAGACTGAAAAGGATGCCAAATCGTTTTGAAAAAGACTACCTGAAAAGGTACTTAGAACAAGAATGTCTCGAAGAGGACTACCTTAAAAGGTACTTAGAGAAAGAATGTCTTGAAGGAGACTACCTCAAAAGGTACTTAGGACAAGAATGTCTCGAAGAAGTCTACCTTAAAAGGTGCTTAGAAAAGGAATGTCTTGAAGAAGACTACATGAGAAGGAACTTAGGGAAAGGAATGTCTTGAAGAAGACTACCTGAAAAGGGACTTAGAAAAAGGAATGTCTTGAAGAAGACTACCTGAAAAGGTACTTAGAAAAAGGAATGTCTTGAAGAAGACTACCTGAAAAGGTACTTAGAAAAAGAATGTCTTGAAGAAGAATTCCTGAAAAGGTACTTAGAAAAAGAATGTCTTGAAGAAGACTACCTCAAAAGGTACTTAGAAAAGGAATGTCCTGAAGAAGACTACCTGAAAAGGCACTTAGAAAAAGAAATATCTTGAAGAAGACTACCTGAAAAGGTTATTGGAAATGACGATGATTGTCTTAAAGAAGACTACCTAAAAGGTTCCTAGAAAGGGTGATGAACGCCTTAGAAAAGACTACTTGAAAAGGTTCCTAGAAAGGATCGTAGGATTTGTCTTAAAGAAGACTGCCTAGAAAGGTGTGGTGTGATGTATAGCCAATGTATGTAATGCATGATTTAGATGTGTTTGCATGATGCCCCAATGATAGGTTGTTTGATAACCAAGAGCGTATATAGCTCGTTACAGTTGTAAGGTTGTTGGATGCTAGCGCGATTTCCCACTACCTGTTTTTGAACTTTGAAGATCGTAGTTAGGAGAAAGATTGATTCGAAGTTGTAAAGTGTGAAGACGCCTTTTCCTTTTATTGTGCGTCTTATGGATTTGATATCCATTGCCCCAGTATTTTTGTGGAAAAAGATGCTTATGAGGGAAGTGCCCCTGGAAATAGCCTTGTCATATGCTTCGACGTTTAGATTGAAGGGTGTGCCCCTGATCTCCATGTTATGAAAGGTTATCCATAGTGTTCTATCCTTTTGCATTTGAATTCTTCCCATGTTTGACATGCCCCTGTTTGTTATTGCTTCGAGGTGTGCCCCAAGTCGATTGAACCTTAGGAAGGGTGCCCCTAGTTAATAGGATGTTTGGTTGTATGCCCCTGTTTAGGAAAACCCTCTGGACGTGGTTTCCCCATTTAGGAGTCTTTATCAGAAATGATCGCCTTTGTGCTAAGTGTATATTCGCAGATGGCGTTGTACCCTTTGAGAAATAACTTTAATGTGATGCAAATGCAAGTTTTGAAATCGAAGGAGTGGATGATTAGAAATGAATGCTTGAAGAAGCGTAGTGATTAGCAATAGTTTTAACAAACTTTAGGAGTCAGTATAACCAATCCTGCTTGATATGCTTTCGTAGTTGACCTTGCCTCAATTAGGACTTTTGAATGTTGTAACTTGGCCTGGTTCATGTTCTAAGAAACAATGGATATGAGGCTCAAAAATTTATTTATCCCACCTCTTTCTCCTTGATGTTCTCCAGATCCTAAAAATTCGCTTAATCCAATGAATGTGCTTTGTTTGCAAGAGAATCGTTTCAATTTCGATGTTGAGCAGAAGCCTTAGTAGAGATCCTTGCATTGATGAAAAAATGTTGTAAAGATCCAAGCATAGATGAGAAGCTTCGATGATTTAGCAGTCACAAGTATATCCTTTGTGTTTGCCTTTGTTTTGTCTTTATCCCTTATTTTTGCATGAATCAATTCCTTTGGATTTGATTCATCGGGATGCCCTAATTTTTGCCTAAGTCATTTTGTTTTCTTTCATGAAATTTTCCATTTTGACTTAGCGGGCGTTTTCTCCTTCTTTTTTTTGAATGCCCTTTTGGAAATATTGATCCTTGGGTATTGAATGTTGTGACTGCCATATTGGTTTTGATTTGTAAGCTTCGACTTTGACACTTCCTCGATCTTGAATGATGTATTGAGGAAGAAGATTGTTGTAAATGTTATCTCCATTGTTCCTCAATCTTGGATGAACGCGAGGAAGAAGATATGCTTGAACCTTTTATGCTTGAACTTTACTTGGATCCTTATTCGGATTGATTGATTCTCTTGACAACCAAAATACGCCATTGAATTAATCGAAACCTACCCTGCCCCTGGTTGAAATCAAGGTTTAATTGAAAAAGTAGAAACAAACTCCAACTCCTGGCTCGAGGGGGGTAACGAGGGATTAACATCCTTATATCTCCACTGTTTGGGAATTGAAACAATGCGTGTACATCCTCGGCTCGGTCTTACTTTGAAAGCATATGTTTAGCGAGACTTAGTTATTTGTATTCGTCATTCTCCCTCAAGTTTGTTAATAATTGGGAATGATAATTTGAAATGGAAATTCGTAGTAATGCAAGAGCGAAGAGAAAGAATTGATTTCAAAACATGCATGATCATTTTATTGAATTACTATTCGATAGGTATAACGTTTTACATCAAATAACACTTTGTGATCGTAGAAATTACAACTTGAAATGGTAAAACCTATTGATCTTAAGGGCAATCTCCTTTGTGAATCCATTGACCTCGTTTCACTCCTTAGTTCATGGACTTGTAGAAGTAAAGGGTGATCTCGAATTCTCCTTGGGCACGTCAAACCTGTCGTGAATAAACCGTTAGCGGTGGGTTTTCGTCGTTTCGGAACTTCATGAGTTTCCTTAGACTGAACCTCTTTTGCTTTTCCTAAGGATAGTATCACACCATTGGTAACCTCCAGAGTTTATAAATTGATAGGGAACACCTATGACCCTTTTGCCCCTTAGTGAGGAGTTAACCTATGTCGCATTCCCTCCATCGTTGTTATGCATCTTTGTTCAGGATATTGCCCCAGTCGGACTAATCCTTGCCCCCAGGTTATCGTAGAGTGTCCTTGTAAGTTTGATGTGTTCGTAGGTGAACCCCCTTATGATTAGATACCCCTTGAGTGTACCTATGAGGGAACTTCGTTGTTGAACTAATCCTTGCTTGATAATAACGTTCGTTGCGTTTATAATCCTGTTACAGAAAGGCATGGTCATGTAGCTGGCATGGCGATAGCTTATCTTCCTTTCTCCATAGTTTATGATCCTTTTATTTTTCTCCATGAGTTTCAGGAAATCGGCTAGCACGGTAAGTATGGATGCGAGCGAAGGTAGAAATGCAAATGTGAATGTAAATGCATGAATGCATGAAAATGCGAATGCATGCGTATGCAAAAGGACTCCTTTATTTTTTTGCATATTATGAACCCTTATATGTAATGCAATGCGGACGTGCGACAAATATAATCCTAAGGATAACCTATGCGGATTTAGGGGTGACATTAGACCCTAATGAAATTATTGTAAGTTAGATATTATGACACGCCATTGGGAAAAGATTAGGAAGTACGCGGAAAGTAGCAACTGATGACCGTTCTTGATAATCACCAAGTCTCATGATCTTCGAGAGGTCGTTCGACGTGTACTTACGAAGATGTCCCTCGTGGGAAGGTTCTCTATGCGGAACACAACCTATCTAAGGACGATATAAGACGAAGTGAAATCCCTACAGGCTAGGGATTGAAGACGACTAAACAGAAATCCAAACCCTACAAGTTAGAGGGTGTGCGGGAATAAACACGGGTTGACCGTTCATGATAGTCATTAGATCTCATGGCCATCGAGAGGCCAATCGACGTATGCTAACGAAGGTGTCTTTCGTACGAAGGACACGATTTTTAAGAATAGGATCCCTATAGGCTAGGGAATACGTAGGGATACCTGCAAAATTGAAACGCATAGATACTCGAAGCATATAGATTGCAAACATATAATAAGCACATAAGCCCACAAGTCCTAGGTTCATAGGTTCGACGTAGCGGCTCTTGGGAGCCAACCTTTTTATAGGGGGTTCTAGATGGTCTCATGGGGTCGTTCGTAGCCTCCGAGACTTTTGTCTCTTCGGATTTTAGAACAACTCATTTTATCCATGAGGTTCGAATTTTTGGGGTAGGTTCTCGGAGAGATCAGCCAAGTATCCAGTCCTGCCCTCAACAAAGTCAAGCCTCGTTTTGGACATTTCCGAATACTCAACCCACTCCGAGTGGAGTTATCAATGAGACTCGTAGGCGATTCATACTCCCCTATTGATCTCAAAGTTAACTCCCACACTTAGGGTTTAACACAACATAAAAAAACACCAGCAAATATAATAGAAATAAATATTCACTTAAATAAATATTTAATTAAATTGCAGTAATGAAATTGATAAGGAAAATAAATAAATAAATAAAATTTAAATATTTGAAACTAACCTTGAATCCGACCGCTTGCAATTTAAAAAAATACAATACGCAGCAAATATTTAAATAAACAGATTTTTTTATAAACAGGTATTTATTCAATTGATGTAAAAGATGAAATTATAAATAAATAAATAAAGTAAAAACTTTAAATATTTAAATATAAATAAACCCTAATTTTTGGCAAATTAGCCAAACCCTAAAAAGTTTGCCAAAAACCTAAATAGTTCGCCACAAACCTAAACCCTACCAAAACCTATAGGAGTATAGTAATTCACCATTAAGTGTGTCCCCAACAGAGTCGCCAGCTGTAGCAACCTGCCTAAAAATTAAAGATTAGAGTCGCCACCTATTCTACCAAGGCGAATAGGAAACCTCACGCAGTTAAGAGATCAGGGTAAGATACTATATTCAGGTCGAGGGAAGGTGTTAGGCACCCTTAACCCTTTCCTATGGCTTTGAATCTAAGGTAACAGTTTGTGGCTAAAATATTTAGGTTTTATAGCTAAAGAATTGAATAAGGGGAAAATTGAGATTTTAGGGAAGGGGACTCGCCTTGTTGCCAAGTGCCTACGTACCTCCTTATGGAGGATCAGAGTCTACGTAGTTCGGGGACAGGATTGTACGCCTTAGAATTTGATATGAATGTGTTGACGGTATTTTGAATTACCGTTTCGCAGTCTTGAAAAGGTATTTTGAATTACCTTCGTAGTTTCGTAGTTTGAAATTCGTAGTTTGTGGAGTTTTGTGTTTTAAGTTGGCGTACAACCCTGGTTTTAATTTGTACTATTAACCGCAATAATCGATTGATTCAATTACCATAGTTAACATATTAGTAGTTAGATCGTTACCAATTTTAATTGATGGATTCAATTATCACTAATAACGAATGAAAGTATTTTTTTAGAAATTTAAATGATTTAATTTGTATCATTATCCCTCGTAATCGATTGATTCGATTAAAAATAATAATGAATTAAAATGAGGGAAATAGACTAATCATCGCAACCAATAAAAATGGTTGAAACCTTTTAGCCAAATAAAATTATTTATCTTAATTTATATTTAATTATTTAAAGGATTGATTATTACCCACCGCGACCAATAGATTTAGTCGAAACGAATAACAAATTAAATCCTATTATTTTGGCTAGAAAACTAATGGGATCGAACAAACCCTAATGCCTTGATAACAATTTTCTAGGGTTTTGGGATTTATAATTAAAATTTATTAAATCAATTAAGTCGAATAATCGACATAATCGGGGATGATCCTAAATTAATTATTCGTCTAATCCTATTTTAATTTCTAATCCTAAGTAAATTAACTAAACCTAAATTAAATTAATTAAACCTAAATACAATTAACAAAATCTAATCCTAATAATTAAATAAAACAAAATAATATATAAAAAAACCTGGCAGTGATCCTATGCGTATGGCCTTTGAAAGTTTATGGTGTGCCTTCAGCACCTGTACGTTAGATTTGGATCATTGGAGATCCGAGGACTGAGAATTGATGTCGTATTGTAGTCTCTTGCGCTTGAGGTGCACTGGATCTGAGGCATACACTTACCAGAAAATTGCTGAAAAATAAAATGAGACCCAGGGTCTCGAACCCGCGTCCCAGTGGTTGTAAGCTCTTAGCGCCTACCAACTCAACTGCAATGGTTAGTTGAAAGTAAAACCAAACAAATCAAATAAATAAAATAAACGTATCCCAATGGTAGATTCAACACAAATCAAACCGTGGGTCCCAGTCATCCACAGCCTGCCAATGACGTCGAGAGAAAGAAGATGCAGAAATTTTGACCCACCAATCATGCTGTGCCACGCCTGGAGAGAGAATTTCCCATGTTTGACCCACGAAACACAATCGCACGCGTGGTAACGGAAGGAGTGTTCATCATCTTCCTCACATGGCCAGGTAATTAGCTACGAATTAGCTTGCGTTTTGCTGCCCCCTCTGTTACAAAATTCCGTAGCAAATTTCTGCAGCAATCAAACTCAAAAATAAGCGTTAAACAGGATGAACTAAGGACCCATATTGACTAATTAGAGCCTTGCGAACTCGATGGCGGCATTCATTTGTTCTGTAACGGCCTGTAACCTCATGTTCGAAGAAGCGAAAGCTTCATGCTCCATTAATGGTGGATCACGGTTCAGACGTTAAATCTTGCGAGCGAGGGTTCTAAACATTTACAAATATCATTATGAACCTGAAAGTATGCATCAAAAATCGTTTACAGATCAAAGATTAAGAGTTTGAGATTGTAACTTCCCTATCATGGTGCAATCCGAGTGGGGGTATCCTGATGTGTTATAAGCTTCGAACAGGGCTGGGAATCGATCCTAATACCTCCAGGGATATGATACGAAGCTTAAAATTGCCGGAGATTCTCTGTAGAATAAAATTTTCCTTGCCCTAAGTTTTTGCCAATACTTTGAAGCTTAGTTAGGGTTATGAGGCCGAGATCTCTCCTCCCCCTTTGGCTGCTATGTCTTAGCATATATATGAGAATCGTTTTAGGGTTTCCATGGGCTTGGTCTTTTGCATTTGAAGAGTGAATATCTTTTTGTTCAAAAAATCCAATCTTTTCTTTTCTAAAAAAATCTCCATAACATATAACCACATTTTTGGACCTTCATGGGATATTTCTTGGGCCTTTGAATAATAATAAATGGATCCATGCAACTTGATTTCATTAGTTGATATTTTACATAATTTATTTAATATTTAAGTGAACAAAATTCAAATAAATATAAATAAATATGATAAAAATGTGATGATGTTTTTTAAAGGTCAAATTATGGGCCATGTACATGCTTGAAGTCAGAATCTTAGGCCCATTAGTGAAAGAACCAAGTTTTGGGCAATTAGGGTTTCATGTATATCTTGAAAATCGCCTAACTTCAACCATGTGTATCTCTCTCAATTTTAATCATATGGAGGTGTTCTTGATCTTTTTAGAAAGCTCAGAGTGTCCCCTACATGATCCTTTTTGTTTCATCTCAATTGAAGCTTCCATGCTCAAGTTATGAGCTTTGACTCAAATAGGTGTTTCCATTGACTTTTACAAGGACCTGTAATGTTTTTGTCCATATATCCCAAATGGTGCATTTCTTGATCTTGAGCCCAACATCAAAGTTGTAGAGGATGAAATTTCCTTGAGAATAGGCTTTGGTTGGACAATTTTTGACAAACCATGCGAGAGTTATGACTGGTCAAAGTTGAGTTGACTTTCTCTTAAAAAACCCTAATTTAGGATAGGAAAGAGTGACTTGAGAAAACCTTTAAACCTTGAGCCATTGAAAAGGCATAGAAGAACCTTTGATTAAATATAGGAGGGCAAATTTTGGGGTATGACACTAAGAATCCTAAAAAATGATAAGAAATCCCTCTAAATGGAGTGCATCATTTACCAATGTATTGCAAAATCCATTTAGAACCACTCACTTAGGGTGATAGAAATGAGACGAAACCAAGATTGTTGATTCACTATGGTATATACTAATATCAAGAAACTGGAGAGAAGAAAAAATGAAGAGTTATGTTATGGCCGTGTGATAGGAGTTGATGTTTTTTTACTTCTTTTTAAGATGAGTAAATGAGAGTAAAAAAACATTAAACTATTGAAAATTTAAGAGGAGAATAATCATAATAGAATGGAATAAAGAAAAAAAATGAATAGATGATAATATTGTGAAAATAAAAAAAAGAAGAAGATGTGTTTTGAAGGATGCCACATCACAATTTATTTGATGAGGTTAGAATCGAATTATGTGTCAAAAGTTGTGCATCTCATATTTGATTAGAATGTATTTAAATAAATTTTTTATTAGAGACAAATAAATTATTCAAGAAATTCAAGAAATTTTTTATGTAGATGACATAGTTCATGCCAGTCTTGATCCTAAACCTAGTGTTTTAAAAACCGGACCGGTCATCGAATCAGTGAGGGTACTGGGTCACTGGTTTATCGGTCGAACCACTGGGTCACTGGTCGAACCGCACGATCAAACCGGATTAAATCGGATTAAACTGGATAACTCGGTTGAATAGACCTGTCATTATATAGGTATAAAACCGGTCGAACCGGATGATTTAGTCTCTAAAAAAATATAACTGGCATTTAAATTTTTTAAAAATATCATATCATAAATTCACAATTTCATAACTTAAATTCAAATTTTAAACAAAGGTATCACACATAACAAAATAGTAAAAAATTACAAAGTCTAATTGCAAACAAAGTCTAATTACAACATAATCTAAACAAAGTCTAATTACAACTTAATCTAATTGAATAGTTTATAACAAAATAACTCCAATATGTACCAAATTTAATTCAAAATAGGATCCTCCTAAAAAGAAAATCAAATAAAATTCTATATGTTTATGCTATTTAAGAAAATTTATTAGCAAAGATACAAATAGACAATAAAGTTTTTAATTTGTGACTAACGAAAAAACTATGTGAGAATGCTATTTAAGTAATACACTACTAAATATATTAAAAAAAAAGTTACAAAAAAAATTTAAAAGAAATATTAAAAAAAAAGTTCAAAAATTTTTTTTTTTAAAAAAGTTAAAAAAGAAGTAAAAAAAAACAATTAAACCGCCGGTTTTCCGGTTTTCCCGGTTTGATGGCATCAGAAGAACTTGAGATCAGAAGCAGAAGCACTGAAGTTCTCATGGTATCACGCTAGAAGCACTTCAAGGTCAGAAGACAAGAAGATGCTCTGCACCAAGCTGTTTGACTCTGATGATATTCAAACGTTGTTTACACAAACATCAGATCAGAAGCAAGTACAAGATGGCAGGCTACGCTGACTGACAAAAGGAACGTTAGAAGCTATTAAAGGCAACGTCAGTAGACACAGAAAAAGCAAGGCTCGAGGTAGTTGACAAAAGAGTGAAACATTAAATGCAATGTTGTACGGATCACGCAACGCATTAAATGCTCCCAATGGTCATCTTCTCAAACGCCTATAAATAGAAGTTCTGATGAGAAGCTGAAGACAACACTTTGCGCAAACATACAGAAACGCTGTCAAATTCTAAAAGCTCTCAAACTTCATCTTCAACCTCACTTCATTACTGTTGTAATATCTTAGTGAGATTAAGCTTAAATTTAAGAGTAAAATCACAGTTGTGATAATAGCTTATTAAGAAGCATTGTAACTCTTATAAGAATTTGTTTACATTCGTTTGTAAGAACTAGAGGAGATCAAGTTGTGATCGGATTCTCTAGAAAGTCTTAGAGGGTATCTAAGCATTGTGTTCCTAGAGTGATCAGGTTGTGATCAGAATACTCTAGAAGACTTAGAGGTTATCTAAGTGGAAAATTATTGTAATCTTGTGTGATTAGTGGATTAAATCCTCAGGTGAGGTAAATCACTCCAAGGGGGTGGACTGGAGTAGTTTAGTTAACAACGAACCAGGATAAAAATCATTGTGCAAATTGTTTTTATCTTAAGAGTTTTAAAACTACACTTATTCAAACCCCCCCTTTCTAAGTGTTTTTCTATCCTTCAATTGGCATCAGAGCGCCGGTTCTAAGGTGCAAGCACTTAACCGTGTTTAGAAAAGATTCAGGAAGAGAAAAACGCTTAAGTCAAGATGGCTGGTGAAGATCCAACACCTACATCTACATCTGGCTCTGCTGAGCAATACAATGGAAATGGTAACAATGGTTACACTAGACCACTAGTATTCGATGGTGAAAACTTTGAATATTGGAAAGATAGACTTGAAAGTTACTTTCTTGGTCTAGATGGTGACTTATGGGATCTTCTGGTGGATGGTTACAAACATCCAGTGAAAACTAGAGGAGTAAAGCTGACAAGATAAGAAATGAGTGATGATCAAAAGAAAGAATTCAAAAATCATCATAAGTGTAGGACTATTCTGCTGAATGCTATTTCTCATGCTGAATATGAGAAGATATCAAACAGAGAAACTGCCTATGATATATATGAACCATTGAAAATGACTCATGAAGGAAATGCCCAAGTCAAGGAGACCAAAGCTCTTGCCTTGATCCAGAAATATGAAGCCTTCAAGATGGAGGATGATGAAAACATTGAGAAAATGTTCTCAAGATTTCAAATGCTAACTGCTGGATTAAGAGTTCTTGATAAGGGATACACCAAGGCTGATCATGTCAAGAAGATTATCAGAAGCTTGCCAAGAATATGGGGTCCTATGGTGACTGCTTTCAAGATTGCCAAGAATCTGAATGAAGTCTCTCTTGAAGAATTGATCAGTGCTTTGAGGAGTCATGAAATTGAGCTGGATGCTAATGAACCTCAGAAGAAAGGTAAGTCTATTGCATTAAAATCAAATTATAAAAAAATGCACTAATGCTTTTCAGGCTGAAGAAGAAGATTCTGAAGAATTAGAATCAGAAGAAGAAGATGAACTGTCCATGATCTCCAGAAGAGTAAACCAACTCTGGAAGAGCAAGCATAGGAAGTTCAAGAACTTCAAAAGTTCTAAGAAGCCTGAACGTGGAGAATCTTGTGGGAGCAGAAGATCTGACAAGAAGAAGGTCACATGCTATGAATGCAATGAGCCTGGTCACTACAAGAATGAGTGTCCAAAACTTCAGAAGGAGAATCCCAAGAAAAAGTTTCATAAGAAGAAAGGTCTTATGGCAACATGGGATGATTCAGATTCAGAATCAGAATCAGACTCTGAAGGCGAGCAGGCAAACATTGCACTGATGGCCACAGTTGATTATGGATCAAAATCTACATCAGAATCAGATTCTGAAGAGGTATTTTCTGAACTATCTAGAGAATAGTTAGTTTCCAGTTTAACAGAACTTCTGGAACTCAAGGCTCATCTTAGTATCAAATACAAAAAGCTGAAAAAGCTATTTGATTCTGAAACTAAGAAGCTGGAAGTGGAAAATTCTGAACTGAAGGAAAAAGTTTTAAAATTATCCAAAGATATTGGATCTCCTTCTGACTCAGACAAATCCATTCCAAGTCTCAATCATATTCTGAAAGAATATGACTCGAGCTTCAGAAAGTTCTTATCTAGAAGTATTGGCAGAAGTCATCTTGCTTCTATGATATATGGTGTTTCTGGAAACAAAAGGATTGGCGTTGGCTATGAGGGTGATACCCCACACAAACTTGAACCTGTAGATGATATGAAAATCACATACAAGCCATTATATGATCAGTTCAAATATGGCCACTCACATGATATTAGGCTCACTTCACATGCCAAAAGCTTTCATGCTACACACACTAAGAAGCATGTGACATGTAACACCCCATATTTTCTAATTTTAATTTAATCGAAAATTAAATTATTATTTGGAATTATTCGGTATTTTGTGGAATTATTTGGAAAGAATTATGAGATGGGCTATTGGGCCAAGTGTGGTGTTAGTAAAGAGGGGGTGCTATGTTAGTAAAGCCCTTTACAAATTAAAATGTTATTTTTCATAAATAATAAGGAAAATGGGGAGAAAGGAAAAAGGAACGTGAAAAGTAGAGCAGAGGAGATGAGAGATTGGAAAGCTGGTACGTGAAGAGGAACAAAGAGGAAAAGAACCAATCAAGAATCTTTGGCTAAGGTAAGGGGGGACTCTCAGGTTATCATCTATTATCGTGTTCTAAGATAATAATATTGATTAGGGATGTTGTTGAGTCAATTGGATTATATGTTAGGTTTGGGGAGGTTATGAATTGATGAAAATTGCATGGATTATTGATTGATTTATGTGTTGTTTTGATGTGTGATGATGAATAATGATGCAATTGATGATTAACTGCCTGTATATGATGTTTGGAGTTATTTTTGGACTCAAATTGGGCGAGATCGCAGGATCTGACGCAGACCCGAAAGTCTATGAAATTGCCAGTTCGCGCCGCGTCCCAGTGTTGGCGCCGCGAAGGCGTACTTATTTTCTCGTTTCGCGCCGCGTGCATATGTTGCGCCGCGAACTCGTTTGTGTGGTTCAGGTTGCGCCGCGTGCTGTAGCGATGGTTGGTTTCTTGGAAAAGTTAAATGATGTGTAACTTTCGAACCGTAGGTCTGTTTTTAGTGTCGTTTCGAGCACGATGAATCTTACGAGATGGTCTACGTGTTTAAATGATGGAATGAGGTGTGAATCCAAATATTTTTAAATATGATTTTTATTTCTTGGTGAATGATGTATTGTACATATATGTGATGAGATGTGTTAAATACATGCTATGTTGAAATATTAATCATGTGACGATTTGTTTAATTGGATGATGTATTGTTGACATATATGATGAAATGTGACAATATAAGATGTTGTTTTGAAAAACATTATGATGTGATGATTTGTTGAGAATTATATGATGATGATTGATTGTTGTGGATTGATGTGGACACATGTATGTTCTTTAATGATGATGATGATGATGATTGATTGTATTTGAATGATGCTAATGTATATAAACATACTTTGATGATGATGTTATGTTGATGATGATGATGAATTGAGTATTTGACGATGTTACTCATTAGACTTGACGATGGTATAAGTATGTTCATGTATGTTTGCATTCATTCATGTTCATTGATGATACTGTATCCATAAGGGTGTGTTGGATCAGTGAAGGGCATGATTCCCATTGTATGGAATCTGTGCTGGTAGGGCCGTATCTTGTTGATGTTGGATCGGTCATGGGTTATTCCCATTTGATGAGGTTGGTACCACATGCATAGTGTCAGTTCATACATATGCATACTTTTATAACATGATTGGAAGTATTCCAGTGTTATAAATATTGATGATGTGTTGGTTGCGTGTTTTGTTGAATTAATGTTGAGCATGATTGTCTATTTGAAAGATGTGTTCTGTTGGCATTTGTGTAAATGATGGACGTTCCTGATAATCTGAATATGATGAAATTGGGTGAATGATATAACTATGATGTGTTGTTATTTAAGATGCAATAACATTTGTTAACTGTGATGAGACTCACCCTTACTGTTGACATTTTCAAATTGAGGATAGCTGCTTTCAACTTGGTGAGGATTAGCTCATAAGTCAGTATATTAGTGTAGCGTCAGGTGTCATGCTCTGATATTGTAACACTGGGGGAACGCTAGTTTAGAGTTTATGATGATACTCTATCGTGTTGTTATTGTATTAATTTTGTGGGATATTGCATAGATGATGTTATGCTTATCCGTATGAGGAATTTTCCGCTATGTTAACATGAGATGTTTATGTATTATGATGAATTGTTCCTTAGTGAAAGCATGACAATGAAGTTATGATAAATTTGTTTTAATTGGAATTGTGGCACCCTTGTTTTCATGTTTTACTCTGAATTATTTTATTAATTTCCGCGGGGTTTAGAAGGGTGTTACAATAGTGGTATCAGAGCAGGTCGGTCCTTCCGGCCAATTGTCGAGTCAATTGAGTTGCGCGACAGTTGTATACTGTCGGCGTTTTATCCCTGGGTACACGACATGTGAGTGAATCACTGTCGATACTTGTTTGTTTTGTTGCAGGTGTTAGATTGAAACAAGTGGGGGAGAAGCTTTGCTTCTCGGTTATGTTTCAGTTGTAAGATGATTGATTCAGTAGGCTATTGTTGGCAACAGTGCAAGCGTTGTTGGAGTTTGTTGTTTCCCGAATTGAAGGTGACTTGGAATTAAGATTTGACTGGTAATTGAGTTGGAACATCTTGAAAGAAGATGATTAGAAGTATTTCGTGATTAATTGTAGGAGATGAAAATTAGAAAGTTGCAATGTGTCAGCTATGCTGGTGTGCTGAGAAGTTGTCAGTTGAGTAGCCTTGCGTCTCGGAAGAGGTTCAGTTACGAGTTTGCAAGGAGGATTGCTGTCGTGATGTTTCAGAAAGCGGACTTCGGCGGGGGAATGTGTCGCTTAAGTTATAAGAATGTTTGGAAGTGAAGAGATACGATGAGGGGCTGTTTGGAATGTGATCGAGTTGAAGAGAATGAGTTTTCGAGTGAGATTTTCGTAAGCAAAACGCAGGAAAATTGCTGAATAGCTGCAGAACTTTGAAAATTCATAACTGGAGTTCGGGACATCCGAATTGAGTTTCGTTTGACGCGTCGAAAATCTAACGAGATGAACTTTGTTATAAAAATAGTTGCAGCAGCTATAACGTATTTAATTGCGATAGAATGACGTCGGAAAGAGGTGAAGTTACGGTTACTCTTGTTCTTATAACTAGACTTGTTTATTGGTACTGCACGGGATGTCAGTGTCAGTGTTGAACGGATTGAAGGAATAATTAGAAGGTTTGTTGAGAAGTAATTTTAAGAATTGGATGTACCATTTGAAGAGTTTTGGGAATACCGTATAGAGCGTCGCTGCATGATGTCGATGTTGCATTTCGGATAACGATGGAAAATTCATATATTGGGTTCCGAGTATCAGATTGACATGTCGTTTGAACCTACGAAGAGGAGAGATTATGTTCTACCTTATGGGAGAGTTATAAATACAGTAGATTGCTCCTATAAGGAGATATTGTGAAGTCGGTCAAGGAAGCGTGAAACTTGTTGAATAGGAATGCCTACTACCGTGATTGTTTGAAACAAAATTGAGTGGAACATGTTGTTGATGAGATGTTCGGTAATAAAGATGGTTTGAGGGCCGGTGGATTTTAGTGAGAAGTGAATTAGTAGTAAAGATGGGATAAACTTTATAACTCTTGGAATCGTATTTGTGATGGCAAAGTAACGATAAGTATAAAAGAAGAATTTTAGAGGATTTCTGACACCTATTGATGTGAGGAAGACTTCGTTGAGATTCCGAGTGGAATGATATTTGGACGTGAAGGATGTCATGGAGTTTGGATTAAAACCACGAGTTATGAATGTGGTCTTGGTCTTGCAGGTTAGTTGTATGGTTCAGGATTCGAAGTGTTTAGTGATCATAAGAGTTGAAGTACCTCTTTGGTCAGAAAGGGGCTTAATATGAGGCAGCAAAGATGGTTAGAGTATTTTTTTTAGGATTCAGATTTTGGTTTGAATTACCATCCTAGTAAGAAAAATGTTGAGCTATTGTGTTGCGTAGGAAGTCTTTAAATATGTCGGTGCTAATGGTGAAGGAGTTGGATTTAATTGGACAATTTAGAGACTTGAGTTGGTATGTGAAGGTGATCCTAATAGTGTTAGTTTGGGTATGCTAAGGCTGACTAGTGGTATTCTTGACGAGATTAGAGAAGGTCAGAAAGATGATGTTGAGTTGATCGATAGGTTGACTTTGAATTACCAAGGTAAAGGCGGTGAATTCAAAATCGACGGGAATAATATAATGAGGTTGACTGATTGGATTTGTGTTTATGATGTTTTGAGCTTCGCAAGAATATTCTAGAAGAAGGACATCGTAGTGGATTATTGAACTATGACGATGTTAATGAGTTTGGGTGCAAACTCGGAAATGGACACTATTATGTGTAACACCCTTCTAAACCCCGCGGAAAATTTAACAAAATCAGAGTAAAACATGAAAAAGGGTATTACAACTCCAATAAAATAAATAGATATCCATGTCATGCCATAAAAGGAACGATAAACCAAAAATTATTCAGGTAGCATGTTAACACAGCGGAATATTCTTAACAACTGAATAATTAAACAACCGGAGTCGGAGACTCATAATTCAACCATAAACCATAAACAAAACAGAAGTTTATCAGCCAATTCTAAAATAACGTTCCCGGTGTTACACGACCAGAGCATGACACAGACCCAACTGACTCTAACGAACTACTTGACGAGCTAATCCTCACCAAGTACACAAGCTACTCCTCAATCTGAAAAATAACAACAGTAAGGGTGAGTTTCATTCGCATTAACAAATGTTATAGGAATATAAACAATACAACTTCATCCATACATTATTCACCCAAATAAATTATATTCAGATAGTATAGCAACATTCATCAATTACAGTCATTCATACCAAAATACATACAAATTGTATCATTGGACAACTTCCATTCATGTTACAATTATACACACAACCTAATGCAATGCAACTAAATGCATGTGGTACCAAACATGGGATAACCCATCTCACCGATCCACCACCATAAAGATTCGGCTACTTCTCTCACTAATTCCACACAATGGGAATTAGCTACCGCTGTCCCACCGCCATAAGGGATACAGCCCGCAACATGATTATGAAATGCATGCATCAACCACGACATGCTCATCATTAACATCCACCAACAATTCATAATCATTCATGTCACAACATACAAGCATAATAGTATCATAACCATTTGATATTCACCACAACATAATACATTTAGCACAACAATATATTATCATCTCAACAATCGTACTAGCTAAAACACCGCATAGCATATTCGTACCATTACTCAATCTACTACTAAATACCAATTCACCAAAACCAACAAAAATGATTTTTTTAAAGTTATAATCCCCTAATATACATCATAAAATAGGGAATTAATTCATCTACCAGGTCCTCGAAACGGCGTACAAAAAGAATTAACGGTTCAAAAGTTACGGACATTTAAAATAAACATTTTTCCAAAAAGCTTCAGTGGTAACCGGTTACCTAAATGATGTAACCGGTTACATCACTGACAGTAACTTTTATTTTTCAATTTCGCCCAGTGGTAACCGGTTACCTAAATGATGTAACCGGTTACATCATCGCGAAATGCAGTTCTTCGCCTTTCTAAGACCATGTAATCGGTTACTTCCTTCATGTAACCGGTTACATTACTGATATAGCAGAAAATCACTTTTCTGCAGCACTTCATTCATTCCCAATGCGAACCCAATCATACCAAAACGTCCAAAATCTCATCACAGCACGAAAATGCACATTTATACATACTTCTAACAGGTATTAACATCAGTAATCAACATCAAACATCATTCATGGCAACTCAATTGCATCACACATCATACATTGAACCTAGAGTTCTACAAATCCCAAAACCCCAAACACCGACATATAATCCAATTCAGAATCCTAACATACGAATTCAATCGAATCATTCATAATACCCATAATAGAGGTTAACGAGAAGAATCCCCTCTTACCTCGATGTCGAATTCTTGGATGCTCTTGCTCTTCGCACTTGCTCTTCTCCCAATTTCACGTTCAATCTTCTCTTCTCCTTTTTGGTTCTCTTTTCACAATATCTTCCTCTTTTCTATTTTATGAAAATATAACCTTATTTTAGAAAAAGGCTTTGCAACTGACACACCCCCCAATTGCTACTTGCGACACTGGCCCATTAGCCTCATTAAGCCATATTTCTCAAATAATTCAATTAATTCTAATATTTAATTAAAAAAATTAATTAAATTAAATAAAGAAATTTATGGGGTGTTACAACCCTCCCCCACTAGAAAAGTTTTCGTCCTCGAAAACATACCTTAGGCAAAGAGTTCCGGGTAGGAGTCCTTCATCTGGCTCTCCAATTCCCATGTAACATTTCCACCGGCTGGTCCTCCCCAAGCTACTCTGACCAACACTATCTCCTTGCCACGCAATTGTTTCACCTTCCGATCTTCAATCCTCATAGGCAAAGCTTCAACGGTCAGATTATCCTTTACCTGTACATCATCCACTTGGATCACATGCGACGGATCAGCAATGTATTTCCTCAACTGCGACACATGGAATACATCATGCAGATTCGCAAGCGTCGGTGGTAACGCAATGCGATACGCCACCTCTCCCACTCTTTCTGAAATCTGAAACGGACCAATAAAACGCGGAGTCAACTTCCTTGACTTTAGAGCTCGTCCGATACCAGTCATAGGAGTAACTCTCATAAACACGTGATCTCCTTCTTGAAACTCAAGTTTTCTCCGTCTCTTGTCATGATAACTCTTCTGACGACTTTGAGAAGCCTTCATCTTCTCCTGAATCATCTTAATCTTTTCCGTCGTTTCTTGAACAATCTCTGGTCCAATCATCGCACTTTCGCCAGATTCATACCATCATAAAGGCGTCCTACACCTCCGACCATACAAAGCTTCAAACGGAGCCATACCAATGCTCGAGTGAAAACTATTATTGTAGGTAAATTCGATCAAGGGTAGATAACTATCCCAAGTACCACCTTTTTCCAACACACAAGCACGCAACAAATCTTCTAGCGATTGAATAGTTCTTTATGGCTGTCCATCCGTCTGCGGATGATAAACAGAACTCAATCTCAGCTTAGTACCCAAAGCCTTCTGCAAACCTTCCCAATATTTGGATGTAAACCTCGGATCTCTATCTGACACGATACTCGAAGGGATACCATGTAAACTCACTATCTTCTCAATGTACAATTGAGCCAGCTTCTCCATTGGGTAATCCATTCTCATTGGTATGAAATGAGCAGACTTTGTCAACCTATCTACAATAACCCAAATGGCTTCATAGTTCTTCACCGTCCTCGGCAAACCAGAAACAAAATCCATAGATATACTATCCCACTTCCATTCCGGAATAAATAACGGTTGCATAGCTCCATATGGTTTCTGATGCTCAATCTTCGATTTCTGGCAAGTCAAACAAGCATAGACAAATTCAGCTATTTCCTTTTTCATTCCGGGCCACCAAAACAGCTTCTTTAAATCATGATACATCTTGGTAGCACCAGGATGTATACTCAATCCACTACGATGTCCTTCTTCGATAACACTCTTCCTCAATTCGGAAACATTAGGAACACAAACACGATTTCCAAACCTTATAATACCATTCTCGTCGATTCTGAATTCACCTCCCTTGCCTTGGTTAATCAGAGTCAACCTATCCACCAACTCTACATCAGCTTTCTGACCCTCTCGAATCTCTTCCAGAATACCACTAGTCAGCTTTAGCATGCCCAACTTAACACTGACAGGAGTGCCTTCGCATACTAAACTCAAATCTCTGAATTGTTCAATTAAATCCAATTCTCTCGCCATAAGCATAGACATATGCAAGGACTTCCTACTCAAAGCATCGGCAACCACGTTTGCTTTACCCGGATGGTAATTTAGTCCAAAATCATAATCCTTGAGGAACTCTAACCACCTTCTTTGCCTCATATTCAGCTCTTTTTGATCAAAGAGATACTTCAGGCTCTTGTGATCACTAAACACTTCAAACCTCGAACCATACAGATAATGTCTCCACAATTTCAACACAAATACCACTGCTGCCAACTCTAAGTCATGAGTCGGATAGTTTCTCTCATGCACTTTGAGTTGTCTCGACGCATAAGCGACTACCTGTTGATCCTGCATTAGTACACCTCCTAATCCCAACAATGAAGCATCACAATATACAACAAAAGATTCCGCCGGATTCGGCAAAATCAAGATCGGCGCACTAGTCAACCTCCTCTTCAATTCTTGGATTCCTTCTTCACATTTCGAATCCCAGATGAATGCTTGACCCTTCCTAGTCAACTTAGTTAACGGTAACGCTAACTTCGAAAAACCTTCAATGAACTTTCTATAGTAACCCGCAAGACCAAGGAAACTACGGATTTCGGAAACTGACTTCGGAGCTTCCCATTGAGATACTGCTTCTAATTTCGTTGGGTCAACGGCAATACCATCTTTAGAAATTACATGCCCAAGAAAGCTTACTTCACTTAGCCAGAACTCACACTTTGACAGTTTCGCATAAAGTTTCTTTTCCTTCAATAGTTTTAATACCACCCTTAGATGCTCTGCATGTTCTTCTTCACTCTTAGAATATATTAGAATATCATCGATAAATACCACCACAAACTGATCCAGGTAAGGATGGAAGATCCTATTCATATACTCCATGAAAACTCCTGGCGCATTAGTCACTCCAAATGGCATCACTGTATACTCGTAATGACCATACCTTGTTCTAAATGCCGTTTTCTGAATATCGTCCGTCTTCACCCGAATCTGATGATATCCCGACCTCAAGTCAATTTTGCTGAACACACTCGCACCAACCAGTTGATCCATCAAATCATCAATCCTCGGTAAGGGATACCGATTCTTGATAGTAACTTTATTCAGCTGTCTATAATCCACACACAGTCTCATAGAGCCTTCTTTCTTCTTTACCAACAACACAGGCGCACCCCACGGCGACACACTAGGACGGATAAATTCTTTTTCTAGTAACTCTTCTAGTTGACTCTTCAACTCTGCTAATTCAGATGCTGACATACGATACGGCGCCATCGACACAGGACTAGTCCAAGGAATTAACTCAATAGCAAATTCTACCTCCCTCTCTGGCGATAACTCTCTTACATCTTCTGGGAATTCACATACTACCGGTAAGTCACTACTTACCGCCTTCTTTTTCACTTCCATGGATGCAATCAACATAAACACGGCAGCCCCGTCCTTCATTGCTTCATCCACTTGTCTAGCAGTCATTGCTAAATTCTCGGCACTGACATCATCAGGAAAAATAACTGTCTTCGTGAAACAGTTGATATGAACCCGATTAAATTGCAACCAATTCATGCCCAGAATAATATCAAGTTGTTCCAAAGGAATGCACACTAAGTCCATTCTGAACTCTCTACCAAAAATATCAATTGGACAGCTCAAACAGGCAAACGAAGTAGTCACTGAACCCGACGCAGGAATGTCAATGATCATACTTCCATGAATATCAGATATTTCCAAGTTCAGACGTTTAGCACAATCCAACGAAATAAACGAGTGAGTTGCTCCAGTATCTATTATTGCAATTAAAGGAGTGCCATGGATAAAACACGTACCTTTAATCAATCGATCCTCTGGAGTAGTCTCTGAACCTAATAAAGCGAAAACTTTACCCCCAGCTTGATTCTTCTTTGGTTTAGGACACTGTGGACTGATATGGCCCTCTTCACCACAGTTATAACAAGTCACAGTCCTTCCTTTGCAGTCAACAGCAATGTGACCTGATTTACCACACCTGTAGCACCTCTTCTCTTCGCTTTTGCACTCGTGAACGCGATGTCCAGGTTCCCTACACTTAAAGCACTTAATAGGGGCACTAGAGTCTCCCCCACTAGGCTTCTTCCAACCTCCAGCTTTATAATTACCTCTACCATATGGTTTACCACGGTCCATAGGCTTCTTCCCTTTCTTGTCAACTAACTCGCGGGAGTGAGATGACTTCAGCTTGAGGTTATCCTCTTCATAGATTCTACTGCAATCTACCAAATCAGTAAACCGACGAATCCTTTGGTACCTGATTCCCTGCTTAATTTCATCACGGAGACCATTCTCGAACTTAACACATTTCGAAAATTCGCTCGCTTCATCATTGTTATAGTGGACATAGTACTTGGTCAGCTCAACAAACTTTAAAGCATATTCCGGTACCGTCATGTTACTCTGTGTCAGCTCCAAAAACTCAACTTCTTTCTTGCCCCGAATATCCTCAGGAAAGTACCTCCTCAGGAATTCTCGGCTGAATATGATCGCGACTTTATGTGTCTATTAATCTGATGACTGCAAGTGCACAGTCGTGTCGTGTAGTTTTAAAAGATATCGAATCCACAGGGACTATGAATCGATCTACCGTTATCTAAGGTTACTATGTAAAGCTAGGGCTACGAAATTTTGATTGTTCCTAAGGGATAGTGATAGTGAGAAATAAAGAATATAATAAAAGACAGGTATCAGTATGTATTTCGTTTAACTTGAGGTAATCCGAAGGTCCATTGGCTTTTGCATAATTTAATTAAAAATCTTTACTAATTAAATTGATTAAAAATCCTCGTCTCAAACTTTCGCTCTGTTGATTCAGATTACTATCCTAATCCTAATGTACGCTTTCGCCATCCCATTAGATTTTAGAAGAGCTTTTTGGAAACAACGTAATTAGTAAAATGCCTATTTTATGAAGTTGTTATCTATTTAAATCTCCTAATCTCAAACTTTCGCTCTATTGACTCGGAACAAGCTAATATCCCTAACGTACGCTTTCGCCATCCCGCTCGGGTGTAAAAACAATTTTTGAAAATAAATAAGTCCCAATTAGTTTTAATACGCTTTCGCCGTCCTTAAAACTAATGTCCTATGTCTACTATCTGGTTAAAGATCTCAAACTTTCGCTCTATTGATTTTAACCTTTGACCGTCTTAACCCCTCAAACTTTCGCTCTATTGGTTTTAAGACTTACTAATTAAATTAGACATATAAACCAAAAATAAGTGATATTTAATAAAACATAATTAAGCCAATTTATTTCGGATCCCTACGGTTAACTTACTCTACATACCGACACCTTAGTAATTTAGCCAGACATATTAATATGGTTAAACATGCATAAATAGATTCGGTTTATAATAATAGGCATGTTAATAGGCATACAATATATCATGCAAATAAAATATAAATAAGGCGGTAAATATTAAACCTGAATTAAATAAATGGCAAGTAAATCTTCAAGTATCGAACCTCCACCACAAGTTGGCTGGATCGTTCTTCGGAAGTTAAACGGGGAGAAAATAAAACAATGAAATAAAAACGATAAATCTAACGTAAGGCTAGATTTATAAAAAGTTCACAACAATTTCCGGTGTATAAATCGTTGTGAGAAAATAAGTGTTTGAATGAAAACAGAATGGAAAATATGATTCGCGGTACAATTTCGGCAGCACTTCGTTAGCAGGAAATCGGACACTTTGGACTGAAGTGACTGTTCTATTTATAGGGGAAGCTTTGCAGTTGCTTTGCGTGAAAAGAGGAGATTCTGCAGACTGGCTTGGAGACGTGCGTCTCCGATCCTTCAGGGAGACTGGGTGCGTGACTTGAGACGTGCGTCTCAAGTGGAGAATCTTCAGGGAAATGGAGACGTGCGTCTCCCTTTTGCTGATGTGGCATAGGGACGTTGGAGACGTGCGTCTCCTCTTACTTGTGTGCATTGGGCTGCTTTCCTTCGTGGGCTGGATTGCTTCATTGGGTCTTTGGGTCTCTTTCAGCACACTTGGGCCTTATTTGCATTCCCTTTTTGCTTCAGCACCTATTTTTCGTCTTTTAGGCATAGATATGGGTCGTTTTAGCTCCATTTCTTCTCTTTTTCGCAATTAGTCATAATAAGAGTGTAAAACCTGAAACAAAGAAAAAACTCGCGTAATATCATAATAAATCAATATAATAAACGGAAAATGCTATAAATATCTATGAATTTCAAGCTAAATATACGATATAAAATCGTGTTATCAAATTCCCCCAGACTTGAACCTTTGCTTGTCCTCAAGCAAAATAACAAGATGGAAATGGGAGGACAGCGAAATGAAACACGCTTCCACCACATCGTTCGGTCATACTCAGCTACATTGTGTTCTTGTTTGAAAATAATGTTGCAGATCCAAACAATAAACTTATAGTAGCGACACTAGACAACTCCCAGTATGTGTAACACCCGTATATTTTAATTTTTAATTTAAATGGAAATTTAATTAATAATTAGAATTATAGGTGGTTGTGGGAATTAATTGGAAAAGGATGGTTTATGGTGTTGGGCCAAGTGTGAGGTTAAGGAATGAGGGGGTGTTATGTTAGTAAAGGTCTTATTCCAATTAAAGGTTATTTTATAAAATAATAAGGAATTGAGAATAAGAAAAGGAACGTGAAAAGCAGAGCAGAGGAGATGAGGGATTGGGAAGCTGGTACGTGAAGAGGAGCAATGGAGGGAGAGACCAATCAAGAATCTTTGGCTAAGGTAAGGGGGGACTCTCCGGTTATCATCTATTATCGTGTTCTTAGATAATAATATTGATTAGGGATGTTGTTGAGTCAATTGGATTATATGATAGATTTAGGGATTTAGTCGAATTGTATGATGTTTGATCCCTATGTTTGAATCCATGATACCTATGTTGTTTTGGTCCCAATTGATGCGTGATTGAGGTATTATGAGGTGTTCTTCGTGTTGTTTGTGCATTCGATTTCCCTAGGTTCGTACTGGTATGAATTGGGTGTGTTTGGAATGCATAGAATGCTGTTTTCTGCAGGTTGGGGTTTCTGAAATCGCCGGTTCGCGCCGCGTGCACAGGGTTGGCGCCGCGAACAGGTGGGCAGAATGCCAGGAAATTGTGATACGCACAGGTCGCGCCGCGTACCTGTGTTGGCGCCGCGAAGGGGTACTTGTTTTCTCGCATCGCGCCGCGTGCATAGGTTGGCGCCGCGAACGTGTTTGTGTGCTTCAGGTCGCGCCGCGAACTTTGGTTGCGCCGCGTGCTGTAGCGATAGTTATCTCTTGGGAAAGTTAAATGATGTGTAACTTTCGAACCATAGGTCTGTTTTTAGTGCCGTTTCGAGCACGATGAATCTTATGAGATAGCCTATGTTTTAAATGATGAAATGAGGTGTGAATCCAATTATTTTTAAATATGATTTTATTTCTTGGTGTATGATGTATTGTACATATATGTGATGAGATGTGTTAAATACATGATATGTTGAAATATTAATCATGTGACGATTTGTTTAATTGGATGATGTATTGTTGACATATATGATGAAATGTGACAATATGAGATGTTGTTTTGAAAAACATTATGATGTGATGATTTGTTTAGAGTCGTATGACGATGACTGAATTGCTTTGAAATGATGTGAATACATGTGTGTCCTTATTTTTGATGATGATGATTGATGTGGACACTTGTATGTTCTTTAATGATGATGATTGATTATATTTGAATGATGCTAATGTATATAGACATACTTTGATGATGATTATGATGATGATGAGGAAATGGGTATTTGATGATGTTACTCATTAGACTTGACGATGGTATAGTATGTTGTATATGTTGCATTCATTCATGTTCATTGATGATATTGTATCCATAAGGGTGTGTTGGATCAGTGAAGGGCATGATTCCCATTGTGTGGAATCTGTGCTGGCAGGGCCGTATCTTGATGATGTTGGATCGGTCATGGGTTATTCCCATTTGATGAGGTTGGTACCACATGCATAGTGTCAGTTCATACATATGCATACTTTTATAACATGATTGGAAGTATTCCAGTGTTATAAATATCAATGATGTGTTGGTTGTGTGTTTTGTTGAATTAATGTTGAGTATGATTGTCTGTTTGAAAGATGTGTTTTGTTGACGTTTGTGTAAATGATGGATGTTCCTGATAATCTGAATATGATGAAATTGGGTGAATGATATAACTATGATGTGTTGTTATTTAAGATGCAATAACATTTGTTAACTGTGATGAGACTCACCCTTACTGTTGACATTTTCAGATTGAGGATAGCTGCTTTCGACTTGGTGAGGATTAGCTCATAAGTCAGTGTTTAGTGTAGCGTCAGGTGTCATGCTCTGATATTGTAACACTGGGGGAACGCTAGTTTAGAGTTTATGATGATACTCTATCGTGTTGTTATTGAATTAAATTATGTGGGATATTGCATAGATGATGTTATGCTTATCCGTATGATGAATTTTCCGCTGTGTAAACATGAGATGTTTATGTATTATGACAGATTGTTCCTTAGTGAAAGCATGACAATGAATCTATGATAATTTGTTTTAAATTGAATTGTGGCACCCTTGTTTTCATGTTTTACTCTGAAAATTAATTATAAATTTCCGTGGGGTTTAGAAGGGTGTTACAATAGTGGTATCAGAGCAGGTCGGTCCGTCCGGCCAATTGTTGAGTCAGTTGAGTTGCGCGACAGTTGTATATTGTCGGCATTTTATTCCTTGGTACGCGACATGTGAGTGAATCACTGTCGGTACTTGGTTGTTTGTTGCAGGTGTTGGATTGAAACAAGTGGGGGAGAAGCTTCGCTTCTCGGTTATGTTTCAGTTGAAGAAGATTGATTCAGTAGGCTATTGTTGGAAACGGTGCGAGCGTTGTCGGAGTTTGTTGTTTCCCGAGTTGAAGGTGACTTGGAATTAAGACCTCACTGGGAATTGAGTTGGAACATCTTGAAGGAAGGTGATTAGAGGTAATTGACAGTTATTGTGAGAGAAGGAGATTGGAGAGTTGCGATGTGTCAACTCTGCTGGTGTGCTGCGAAGTTGTCAGTTGAGTAGCCTTGCGTCTCGGAAGAGGTTCAGTTACGAGTTTGCAAGGAGGATTGTTGTCGTGATGTTGCAAAAAGCGGACTTCGGCAGGGGAATGTGTCGCTTAAGTTATAAGGATGTTTGGAAGTGAAGAGATACGATAAGGGGCTGTTTGGAATGTGATAGAGTTGAAGAGAATGAGTTTTGGAGAGAGATTTTCGTAAGCAAAACGCAGGAAAATTGCTGAATAGCTGCGAAACTTCGAAAATTCATAACTGGAGTTCTGGACACCCGAATTGAGTTCCGTTTGAAGCGTCGGAAAGCTAATGAGATGAAATTTGTTATAAAAATGGTTGCAACAGCTGTAAGATAATTAATTGTGACAGGATGACGTTGGTAAGAGGCGAAGTTACGGTTACTCTTGTTCTTATAACTAGACTTGTTTAAGGGTACTGCACGGGATGTCAGTGTCAGTGTTGAAGGGATCGAAGGAACAATTAACAGGTTTGTTGAGGAGTAATTTTAAGAATTGAATTTACCAATTGAGAAGTTTTGGATATATCGTATAGAGTGTCACTGCATGATGTCAGTGTTGCATTTTTCGGGCAATGATTGGAAAATTCATATCTTGAGTTCCGAGTGTCGGATTGATGTGCCGTTTGAACCTACGAAGAGGAGGGATTGTGTTCTAATTTACGGGAGAGTTATAAGTACAGTAGAGGTAATCCTATGAGGAGATAATCTGAATCCGGTTAAGGAATGCGTAGAACTTGTTGAATAGGAATGCCTACTACCGTGATTATTCGAAACGAAGTTGAGCAGAACGTGATGTTGATGAATAAGTGGGTGAGATGCTCGATAATAAAGATGATTTGAGTGCTGATGGATTTTAGTAAAGATTGAATTAGTAGCAAAGATGGAATAAACTTTAGAACTCTTGGAATCGTGTTTGTGATGGCAAAGTAACGATAAGTATAAAAGAAGAATTGTAGGGAATTTCTAACATCTGTTAATGTGAGGAAGACTTTGTTGAGATTCTGAGTGGGATGATATTTGGACGTGAAGGATGTAATAGAATTTGGATTAAAACCACGAGTTATGAATGTTGTCTTGGTCTTGCAGGCTAATTGTATGGTTCAAAATTCGAAGTGTTTAGTGATCATAAGAGTTGAAGTACCTCTTTGATCAGAAAGGGCTTAATATGAGGCAGTAGAGATGATTAGAATATATTTTTGGATTAGGATTTTGGTTTGAACTACCATCCTAATGAGGAAAATGTTGTGTTATTGTGTTGCGTAAGAAGTCTTTAAAATGTCGGTGCTAATGATGAATGAGTTGGATTTAATTGGACAATTTAGAGACTTGAGTTGGTATGTGAAGGCACTCCTAATAGTGTTAGGTTGAGTATGCTAAAAGATGACTAGTGGTACTCTTGACGAGATTAGAGAAGGTCAGAAAGCTGATGTTGAGTTGATCGATAGGTTGACTTTGAATTACCAAAGTAAAGGCGGTGAATTCAGAATCGACGAAAACGATGTAATGAGGTTGAGTGATTGGATTTGTGTAACTGATGTTTTGAGCTTCAGAAGGATATTCTAGCAGGACAGGACACCGTAGTGAATTATTGGACTATGACGATGTTAATGAGTTTGGGTGCAAACTCGGAAAGGGACACTATTATGTAGTAACGACGGTTTATGCTTAAATATGATTTTTAACTAATATTGACAAATTTAGGACTTGATCACCCTAAATCTCTTGTTGGTAGTAGATGGAATCATATAGAAGAGATAAGCTTGTTTTGTTACCTTAATGGTTTAAGATGTGATGAATACTAAGCCGTGAGAATAATCACTCACTATGTTGTGTGAACTTATGAAGAAGTGAATATGAAAGAGTGCAACATGGTGGATGATGACTTAAGACGGGTAATCAGAGTCGCGCAGCGAAAGTGTGATGTGGAGTAGTGTTATGAGTACTACTCGCGGGCAGTAAAGGAATTAATATGTCGGAAGCCTACATAGAACATATGTGTTGATCTATATGTTAGATTTAGAATCCAGTGGATGTAAGGATGTCGTGTCGAAAAATTATAACTCTTTTGAATAATTGCCGAGATGATGGATATGTTATTACGGTTGTACGTAGTTAACGAGTATGTATTCGGTGAAATTAAAACGAAGAGTTGATGCTATATGACGTCGTAATAATTTTGTGTTGTTGTTAAGGGGTTATTGTAGATTCTAGATATAATGAGGAATTATACTCTATGAAGGGAGGAATTGATTTAGTTCTTAGAAAAGAGTGAAACTCAATTTGAGTTGTTTGTAAGGAATGGCGTATTGAGGCTGATGAGCGTGATTTTAATTACTTGTGTGCACTCGTTCCGATGGCCGGAATGTTTAATAGATGTAGTAACTCAGGAATTTGTTTTTGAGTGCGAGTAAGTATTACTGAATGGTAAATTGGTACCATGAATGATGAAGAATGATTCTTGGACGAATGAGTAAAGAGAATCGGAATCGGGTGAAACTCCGAAATCTATTTGGTATAGATGATTGTGATGAGTAATCAGAGTAGTGCGGAAAAAGCGGAATGCAACGAGTTGGATAATTGCTGGTGTGACTTAAGAGGAGACAGATAATTGAAATTCAATGGTATAGGAATATGAGTATTGAGTTTCTTGAAGGAAGCGGTTAGTGAAAAGTGTAAGTATTATTTTATCGCTCAGATGGAAGAATATGCCTAAGGTTGGTGTGTTGGTAGATGGTATGCATTACTGCAGTGTTGATCCGTGTGATCATACTATAGATTGTGTAATTGTATTACTCGGCTGTTGGGCGTATTGTATAGGTTGTATCTCAATGTTCTGTTGTTGTTAACCTTTTGGAGCTATAGCGAATGGTATACTTTTGGATAGCCAAAAGCGACGTAAGAACTGGGATTTGAATGTATGAAACATGTTTCCTGTTGGTTATGTCAGATGGATTTTTGAGGTTGACCGATGGTAATGTTAATTGGGAGCTGAAGAGTCAGGTGGAGGACTCTTATACGAGCTGGTTACTTGAGGTATGTTTTCGAGGACGAAAACTCTTTTAGTGGGGGAGAGTTGTAACACCCGTATATTTTAATTTTTAATTTAAATGGAAATTTAATTAATAATTAGAATTATAGGTGGTTGTGGGAATTAATTGGAAAAGGATGGTTTATGGTGTTGGGCCAAGTGTGAGGTTAAGGAATGAGGGGGTGTTATGTTAGTAAAGGTCTTATTCCAATTAAAGGTTATTTTATAAAATAATAAGGAATTGAGAATAAGAAAAGGAACGTGAAAAGCAGAGCAGAGGAGATGAGGGATTGGGAAGCTGGTACGTGAAGAGGAGCAATGGAGGGAGGGACCAATCAAGAATCTTTGGCTAAGGTAAGGGGGGACTCTCCGGTTATCATCTATTATCGTGTTCTTAGATAATAATATTGATTAGGGATGTTGTTGAGTCAATTGGATTATATGATAGATTTAGGGATTTAGTCGAATTGTATGATGTTTGATCCCTATGTTTGAATCCATGATACCTATGTTGTTTTGGTCCCAATTGATGCGTGATTGAGGTATTATGAGGTGTTCTTCGTGTTGTTTGTGCATTCGATTTCCCTAGGTTCGTACTGGTATGAATTGGGTGTGTTTGGAATGCATAGAATGCTGTTTTCTGCAGGTTGGGGTTTCTGAAATCGCCGGTTCGCGCCGCGTGCACAGGGTTGGCGCCGCGAACAGGTGGGCAGAATGCCAGGAAATTGTGATACGCACAGGTCGCGCCGCGTACCTGTGTTGGCGCCGCGAAGGGGTACTTGTTTTCTCGCATCGCGCCGCGTGCATAGGTTGGCGCCGCGAACGTGTTTGTGTGCTTCAGGTCGCGCCGCGAACTTTGGTTGCGCCGCGTGCTGTAGCGATAGTTATCTCTTGGGAAAGTTAAATGATGTGTAACTTTCGAACCATAGGTCTGTTTTTAGTGCCGTTTCGAGCACGATGAATCTTATGAGATAGCCTATGTTTTAAATGATGAAATGAGGTGTGAATCCAATTATTTTTAAATATGATTTTATTTCTTGGTGTATGATGTATTGTACATATATGTGATGAGATGTGTTAAATACATGATATGTTGAAATATTAATCATGTGACGATTTGTTTAATTGGATGATGTATTGTTGACATATATGATGAAATGTGACAATATGAGATGTTGTTTTGAAAAACATTATGATGTGATGATTTGTTTAGAGTCGTATGACGATGACTGAATTGCTTTGAAATGATGTGAATACATGTGTGTCCTTATTTTTGATGATGATGATTGATGTGGACACTTGTATGTTCTTTAATGATGATGATTGATTATATTTGAATGATGCTAATGTATATAGACATACTTTGATGATGATTATGATGATGATGAGGAAATGGGTATTTGATGATGTTACTCATTAGACTTGACGATGGTATAGTATGTTGTATATGTTGCATTCATTCATGTTCATTGATGATACTGTATCCATAAGGGTGTGTTGGATCAGTGAAGGGCATGATTCCCATTGTGTGGAATCTGTGCTGGCAGGGCCGTATCTTGATGATGTTGGATCGGCCATGGGTTATTCCCATTTGATGAGGTTGGTACCACATGCATAGTGTCAGTTCATACATATGCATACTTTTATAACATGATTGGAAGTATTCCAGTGTTATAAATATCAATGATGTGTTGGTTGTGTGTTTTGTTGAATTAATGTTGAGTATGATTGTCTGTTTGAAAGATGTGTTTTGTTGACGTTTGTGTAAATGATGGATGTTCCTGATAATCTGAATATGATGAAATTGGGTGAATGATATAACTATGATGTGTTGTTATTTAAGATGCAATAACATTTGTTAACTGTGATGAGACTCACCCTTACTGTTGACATTTTCAGATTGAGGATAGCTGCTTTCGACTTGGTGAGGATTAGCTCATAAGTCAGTGTTTAGTGTAGCGTCAGGTGTCATGCTCTGATATTGTAACACTGGGGGAACGCTAGTTTAGAGTTTATGATGATACTCTATCGTGTTGTTATTGAATTAAATTATGTGGGATATTGCATAGATGATGTTATGCTTATCCGTATGATGAATTTTCCGCTGTGTAAACATGAGATGTTTATGTATTATGACAGATTGTTCCTTAGTGAAAGCATGACAATGAATCTATGATAATTTGTTTTAAATTGAATTGTGGCACCCTTGTTTTCATGTTTTACTCTGAAAATTAATTATAAATTTCCGTGGGGTTTAGAAGGGTGTTACAGTATGCATACCAATCCGAATCATGCCATTATAGCTCGACCTTTTTGACTCGTCATCATGTTTTACCCTTTTCATTCGCACGCAATCACATTAAGCCCATTATCTTGACACGCACATAGCAGAGTAGTCGGTTAGTGACTATGATCCTTCTCATGGAGTTCTGGCACAATATGTGGTATACTCCTTAGCATTCACTTGTAGATTGTGGGGAATCGGACAATAGTCCTTCCTACCAAGTTCAGTACCAGATGACTTCTGAACCAATCAACAATGAGTTTTTAAATTCTTTGTATTTGAGATTTGCGACCGTTAGGTTAAATGATCTTGTGAGGATCACCTTACTTAGTAGGCACATTTCTTATTATGGTTAAGCACATAATTATTATTATGAGGATCATACACTTATATTCATCGACTCTCTGCGTAGTTTGTATCTAAGACGGTGCTGACTGCTAGAATAAACTACTAAGGGTTACTTCAAAAATTAAAGTCGATGGTTTCGGTATAACAGGTATTCAAATCGGTTACGCATACTTGGGGGTTTTAGAGTGTTGGGACAATAAGGGTATTGACTTGAATCAATTTCTATGCGTTGAGCGTTTTGAGTAGCTTCGTATTTCTCAAACGTGTGGGGTTTGCGTTTATCGTTAAAGAGCAAAATTTTTGTTATGGCTCAAGAAAATGGAAGAAATTGAAATAACTACGGAATTATAAAGATAAGACTTGAAATTCCATAAATATTCTTTATTGAATTAGAAAAAACATTACAAGGAAGGGAAATAAACTAGAAAGAAAGGAAATAAACTAAAAGGAAATAAAACTAAAGCAAGTAATACGACTCCCCCAGACTTAGATGATGCAATGTCCTCAGTGCATGAGAACTACTCCTCAGTGTTGCGGTTGCGTGAACTGCTTGCGCCTCTTGTACGAACACGGCGACGTCTATCAGTAGGAGAGCCATTCACACGAATGTTAAGATCATGCAATTGTGTAGCAATTTCAGTGTATTGGCCTTCGTTCCTAATAGCATAGTCACGGTTTTCCTGTTGCATCTCTCGAATAAGCCTCAGTGTTTCATTTTGATTTGTCTGCATAGCTTGAAATAGGTGGTCTTGTCGTTGAATTGCAACATACATGGCTTCAAGAGTGATAGGCGGAGGGTTGTTTTGAGGAGGTTGGTTGACATCAGCTTGTCCTTGGTTGAGTTCTTCTTCATTTGCATCCACAGGTTCATTAGGATGTTCAGGTTGGTTATCTTGAGGATTGTCTTCAATAAGCCTCCAACGCTGAACATAACGGATGTTGATTCTTTCGGGGCACGGAAGGATGACATAAGGAATCAGAAATTTGTTGACGACCAAAGTGTATCGGCCATCATGGCGGGGTGAAACCAAGTGGGAGTCACGGCAATAAGTGAGGTCGAGTGATTGAGCAGGTAGCATGAGATGAGAGAGTGAGAGGAGATCATCACCAAGACCTAGAGCACATGCCAAGGTGGTAATAAGTCCGCCAAACAAAAAGGGGTTTGTAGCGAGGGCGTTGACACAGCCTTGGATATGTTGGAGCATAAAAGGTGCGGCATTGAAACGGATATTGTTTAGCGCACAATAAAGGAAAAATAATTCATGTTGATTAAACTTATGGTTGTTGGATCTCGCAAAAATAGTGTGCCCCAAAACACGCTGAAAATAACGTATAGCGGAGTTTTGAATGTGAGAAGCATGTAGAGCCCTCCAACCAGTAGGGACTTCGCCAGTGAGATTAAACCACAGGTCGAAAGCATGTTGCTCCCATGAACGACCATTGAGTTCTTGAAAGATAGTGCGGAGAGCATTTGGTGACGTATTAAAGTGCAAGTACGTAGCCACTACTTCTTGATCCAAAGTATATTCACGGTTGAACATCCGAAATTGGATGCTACCGGTTGAGAGCGGTTGATTAGAAGGAGTGTCGTAGTTGAAAGAACTCAAGAACTCTAAGACGAGCGGATCATAAGTGGGTACGGGTTCGGTACAAAGATGGTGTAGGCTAGATTTAGTGAGTAAACGGGTGACACCATCAATGAGGCCTAGAGTTTCTAGACATTCGGTGTTCACAAATTTAGTGGGAACAACCGAACGTTCATAGAAAGCGAGGTATTTGGTTCTTTGAGCATCATTTTCGTCTTCTCGAAAAATAATATTTGAAAGGTCGGGAGGTGGTCTCTCAGGACGAACACTACGGATGATTGAACGTGGAGGCATGGTGAGTTTTGAAAATGGAAAATAGAAATGAGAGTAGAATGGTAGAAAATGGTATGAAGGTTGTGAAAAGTAAGAGTGGTGGTGGTGTGGTTTTATAGTGAGGTTTGAGAATGGTGTGGTTAATGGAGAATTAAAATGGATTAATGGTGGTGTTTGAAGTTTGAATGGAATAGAAGGTTAGGAAATGATGAAGAATTAAGAGGTGAATGATGGAGGATGAATGATGTTTATGGTGTTTAAATGGAATAAATAGGGGAAGAATGAGGAAGAATGAATTTTGAAATTCAAATTCAAAATTCAAGAGGGAATAAATATGGTCTTTATGCGTGGTCAAATGGTGCAGACTGTTGGCCTTGGGAGACGCGCGTCTCAAGCAGTCAGTCTGCTGGGGGACAGGGCATGGAGACGTGCGTCTCCTGTCCTTTGCATGCTGAGGTCTGGTCCCACATGAATGGACACGTGCGTCTCCTAGCTCGGGTAAGTGGTTTCCACGCATGCCATGGTCAAGACAGGTTCTGACAGATGACATTAAGTATGGAATAAAAGTTCAGAACAGTGTCATTTTATCATACTATAAACAACAACAAAAAATAGTGATAACCAGGAATATATGGTAGTTAATAGTAGTAATGCAGTATAACACAGTAGCAGTAATAAATAGAATATTGCATTTAAAATTAAACCGGTACTGAGTGTTAACAGGAGCAGAATGTAAAAGTGCAGAAAATTAAATTCTAAACTAGGAATATGAAATTACTAAAACTAGAAATAAAATCTAATAATCTAAACGGTAACATCTAGCCACGTCTATTGTTATTCACATTAGAATAAATGTGTTTGAAGACTTCGTCGAACTGAGCATTGACGGTGTCGATGAAATCGAAGAAATGCATTTGCAAAGTGTGAAGCTCGTTACGCACATGTTGTACATCTTGTTGCAGTGCAGTGATGGCTTGCTCGTGCGTGTTCAGATTAGGCATTCTTTGATTTACTGATGCGGTGGATGTAGCGGGTTGTTGTTGCTCGAGCTCGACATCAGTCATATCAACAGTGTAATCATCAGCAGAATCTTCAGAAAGAGGTTCATAATCAGGAATGGGTTCATCTTCAGGATTAGGGTCATAGTATCCAGGAGGAGTGTCAGGCTCAGATTCTGATACGTGCATTTCCTCATCAAAATGTTCATAAGCTTGAGGGGTTTCAGGTGAGGGTTCTCTCTCAGGAATCTGACCATAGTAAAGCCAGTTAGCAGGGTTGTGCACACTCGTCCTTGGACTCGGTAAAGTGAACTGATCCAATACTTTGTTATCAATGAGCAAATCAAATTGATCAGGTCCAAGGTTACCGATGATACCTCGGTTAAAGCAGAATTGAATGTCCATAGAGTTGTGGGAACCAAGAGGTGTCAATCTAAGCAAAGGTACTCTCATTCCTATAGCATTAGAAATCATAGTGACAAATCCGCCGATCCTAATAGGTGAAACTTCGTCTTGCGTGATGCGCTCGAAGTTTTTTAGCATGAATGCGATGGCGTTGACCGGGCGATTCTGAGAGGAGCAGAACATGATGAATAACTCTTCTCTAGAAACTTCAGTGATGTTATCAGGTTTTCCAAAAATGTAGTGAGCGATGATCTTATGGAAGTATCTGAAAGCGGGGTTATGGATGTTCTCAAATTGGAATTCGTTCTCTTCAGGGTTGTCGTTTCCAGTGATCTTGCCCCAGTATCTTTCCAACTCCCAGTAGGCAAGACTGTCTTCAGCTACTTTGGTGTATGCATCTGATCCATGAGGTAGCTCTAGCATTTCAGCAAAATCTCGGATGCAAAAATTAAATTCCATACCAAAGAGTCTAAAGAGAATGACTCCTTTTCTCAGTCCTTGTCCACAGTTAGGAAGATAGGTCAGGGAGCTCAAGAATTCCAGAGTGAGCTTCCGGTAGGTACTAAACTTGCGGAACAAGTGAGAACCAGTCCAACCAATTTGGTTTAGCAGGTGCAAAACGCTTTCTTCGATACCAAGTCGTACCATAGTCGATTGGTGAGGGTAGCAAGTCAATTCCATTTGTCTTTCAGCCAGCTTATCAAATCTTGCTTCTTGTCCTCTACCACGGAACACAACTTCCATATTATCGACTTCTTGCATCTTAGTTAGTAGTTATGAAAAACCTAGAAGTTGAAAATATTAAGATTAAGTTAGAACTAGGCTAGTGTCGATTTTAAAAATAAAAATAAAATTAAGTAACAAGTTATAATAATAAATATAATTATAAAAAGGAAATATTTTCTCGAATTAAGATAGCAGTTATAATTATAATAATTATTATAAGATGTATGAAAAAAAAGTAAAACAAATGATTAAAATTAAAATAATTAAAAATAGAATAGATTATTTAAATGAAAATTAAAAGGTAAAAAAAATAAAAATAAAATAAAATAAAATAGAATAAAATAAAATAATAAATAAATGTGGGTTGTCTCCCACCAAGCGCTTTGTTTTATGTCGTAAGCTCGACGATTTTAAAAAATAGAAAACTATTTTTTCGAAAGAGCGGGCAGTTCGTCAAGTTTAAAAACTTCGATGTTTTCATCGTGTTCGAGATGATGGTAATACTTAAGACGTTGCCCATTTACGACAAAAGGTTTGACGGTTTCTCCTTTGATTTCTATCGCTCCACTCGAAAATATGTTAGTTATTTCGAAAGGACCGGACCATCTAGATCGTAACTTACCAGGAAATAATTTTAGTCTAGAATTAAATAAAAGTACTTTATCGCCTATGCTAAATTTTTTCCTAGATATACGCTTGTCGTGCCATTTTTTCGTTCTCTCTTTATAGATTTTGGCGTTTTCGTAAGCGTCTTGTCTAAGTTCTTCCAATTCGTTTATGTCTAGAAGTCGTCTCTCACCAGCGGCAGTGTAGTTTAGGTTTAAGTTCTTAATGGCCCAATAGGCTTTATGTTCTAACTCCACCGGTAGGTGGCATGATTTTCCATAAACGAGTTTGAATGGGGTAGTTCCTATTGGAGTTTTGAAAGCTGTTCTATAAGCCCATAAAGCTTCATTTAGCTTGGTTGACCAATCTTTCCTAGATATAGCAACAGTTTTCTCCAATATTTGTTTTATTTCGCGGTTAGATACTTCTACTTGTCCGCTTGTTTGTGGATGGTATGGTGTAGCTATTCGATGATTTACTCCATATTTTCGAAGGAGTTTCTCAAGTATTCTTGAAATGAAATGAGAACCACCATCGCTAATTACCAATCTTGGCACACCGAACCTAGGGAAGATGACGTTTTTGAAGAGTTTGATAACTACTCGTGTATCGTTTGTAGGAGAAGCGATGGCCTCTATCCATTTTGAAACGTAATCGACAGCTACGAGTATATATTGATTTCCAAACGACGACGGAAACGGACCCATAAAGTCTATTCCCCAGACGTCAAATATTTCTACTTCAAGAATGCCCTTTTGAAGCATTTCATCACGTCTCGAAATGTTTCCGGTTCATTGGCATCTATCACAGTTTATTACAGCAAAATAAACGTCTTTCCACAGGTTGGGCCAGAAAAGTCCAGATTGAAGGATTTTGGCGCAGGTTCTAGATGTGCTATGGTGTCCTCCACACGGTGCAGAATGGCAGTGTGTTATTATGCTTCTTATTTCTTCCTCGGGTACACAACGTCTAAAGATTCCATCAGGGCCTCTTTTGAACAGGAGTGGGTCGTCCCAATAATAATGTTTTAGGTCATGGAAGAATTTCTTCTTCTGTTGGTAACTTAGATCAGGAGGAAGCACACCAGCAGCTAGGTAGTTTACGAAGTCTGCATACCAAGGTGTGGCAGAGCGGGCTAAAGCTATTTCAGCTAAGTTGTTGGTTTCAGCGTTCGGATGGTATGGTTCGAATTCATTTGCTTCTAATTGAGCGATGAGTCTTTCATAAGGGAAATCATCGTCAATTGGTACTTGTTCGGGTTTTAGATTTTCCAATCGAGAGAGGTGATCTGCTACGACATTTTCAGTACCTTTTTTATCTTTAATTTCCAGGTCGAACTCTTGTAGTAACAAGATCCATCTCAAAAGTCTTGGTTTGGCACCCTTTTTGGTTAGGAGGTACCTAATGGCAGCATGGTCAGTGTATATGATTATTTTGGCTCCTACCAGGTAAGAACGGAACTTGTCTAGTGCAAATACCACGGCTAATAATTCCTTTTCTGTCGTGGCATAATTCATTTGAGCTTCGTCTAGGGTTCTACTCGCATAGTATATGACATGTAGTTTCTTATCTTTTCTTTGCTCTAGAACGGCTCCTACAGCATAATCACTTGCGTCACACATTATTTCGAAAGGCTCATTCCAGTCGGGAGGTTGCATAATTGGCGCAGAGATTAATGCTCGTTTAAGCGTATGGAATGCTTCAGTGCATTTATCGGTAAAAATGAATTCGGCGTCTTTCATTAGTAATTCAGTTAAGGGTTTTGTAATTTTAGAGAAATCCTTAATGAAACGTCGGTAAAAACCAGCGTGTCCTATAAAACTTCTTATTTCTCTAACGGTTTTGGGAGGTTGAAGGTTTTCGATAATTTCAATTTTAGCTTTATCTACTTCGATCCCTCTATCGGATACGATGTGTCCAAGTACAATTCCTTGTCGAACCATAAAATGGCATTTTTCCCAATTAAGGACTAGGTTAACGCTTACGCATCGTTTAAGTACCAGTTCAAGGTTCTCTAAACATGTTTCGAAACTTCCTCCACAGACAGAGAAGTCGTCCATAAAGACCTCCATTATTCCATCTAAGAAGTCGGCAAATATTGCCATCATGCATCTTTGGAAGGTCGCGGGTGCATTGCATAGTCCAAAAGGCATTCGTCTATAAGCGAATGTACCATAAGGACAGGTAAACATGGTCTTCTCTTGGTCGTCAGGGTGGATAGGAATTTGGAAAAATCCGGAGTATCCATCCAGATAACAGAAATGCGAGTGTTTAGCTAGGCGTTCGAGCATTTGATCTATGAAAGGTAAAGGGAAATGGTCTTTTCGGGTGGCTTTGTTTAGCTTCCTATAGTCAATGCACATTCTCCATCCAGTTTGGGTACGTTGTGCTACAGATTCGCCTTTAGCGTTTGTGATTACAGTAACTCCTCCTTTCTTTGGTACGACGTGAACAGGGCTAACCCATTTACTATCGGATATAGGATATATTATTCTGGCTTCTAGCAGTTTTTGGATTTCCTTTTTAACCACATCGCTCATAATAGGATTTATTCGCCTTTGATGTTCCCTAGAGGTTTTACAATCGTCTTCGAGCATAATGCGGTGCATACAGAGGGAAGGACTTATTCCTTTCAAATCTGATATGTTATATCCTAAAGCGGTCGGGTATTTTCTTAGGACATTAAGTAATTTTTCAGTCTCGGTTCGTCCTAAGTTGGCATTAACTATAACTGGTCGGTTACGTTCTTCATCTAGGAATTCGTATCTAAGATCGGTAGGCAGTGTTTTCAGTTCTATAGCAGGTTTCTTAGGTCTAGGTATAGGATCGGGAGTTAAAGCTAAGCATTCACTCAGGTGGTCATCTTGATATTCCTCACGCCAGTTGTCATCTTCAAGAATTGGCGGCATAGGAATTCTTAGGATCTCAGTTTCCTTATTTGGTTCGGATTTTATTTCTTTGACACACTCGTCGATTATGTCGGCAGAACAGCATGTGTCAATTATAGAAGGTGCTTTTAGGAATTGGGAAAGGATAAATTCTATTTTCTCTTCTCCTACTTCGAAAGTAAGCTTTCCTCGCTTTACATCTATAATTGCACCAGCGGTTGCTAAGAACGGTCTTCCTAATATGATCGGGATGTTAGAATCTTCTTGGATATCCATTATGATGAAGTCAGTTGGGATGTAGAATTGACCTACACGAACAGGGATATTCTCTAACATTCCTACAGGGTATTTGACTGAACGGTCAGCTAGTTGAAGAGACATTCTCGTTGCTTTAAGCTCACCTAGATTTAGTTTCTTACAGGTTGAAAGAGGCATCAAACTAACACTAGCTCCTAAATCGCACAAGGCCTTCTCTATAATGGTTTTACCTATTACGCAGGGTATAGAGAAACTACCAGGGTCTTTCAGTTTTGGAGGCATGTTATTTTGGATGATAGCGCTACATTCAGCGGTAAGCGTTACAGTTTCGTTATCCTCGAGTTTCTTTTTGTTTGATAAGATTTCTTTTAGGAATTTAGCGTACGAAGGCATTTCAGTTATGGCTTCTGTGAATGGTATGGTTATGTTTAATTGTTTCAGAAGTTCTACAAATCTTTTAAATTGCGCTTCGGTTTTTGATTTAGCTAATCTCTGAGGATAAGGAATTGGTGGCTTATAAGGTGGTGGTGGAACATAAGGTTTCTCTTTTTTAGGTTCCACTTCGTTATTGTTCTCTTTAGTCTTAGCAGTTTGGTCATCAGTTGATGTATTTTGGGTTTCCTTTGGCTCTTGTTGTGACATGGGTACGTTTTGAGTTCTAGGATCAATGGGTCCATCGTAATTCGTTCCACTTCGTAGTGTTATTGCGTTCGCATGTCCTTTAGGATTAGGTTGTGGTTGAGCAGGAAACGTGCCAGCAGGGGCAACAGTAGGTGCTTGTTGTTGGGCTACTTGTGAGATTTGAGTTTCTAGCATTTTGTTATGAGTAGCTAAAGCATCTACTTTGTTCGATAGTTGTTTTAGTTGCTCGTTGTTGTGGATGTTTTGGTTCAGGAAGTCTTTATTGGTTTGTTGTTGGGAAGCTATGAAGTTCTCCATCATGATTTCTAGATTCGACTTCCTAGGGGTATTTTGAGCAGCTACAGGCGCTTTTTGGTAGCCAGGTGGTACAGCAGGTGCTTGTCCAGGTGCGTACAACGCATTGTTGTTCTTATAAGAAAAGTTCGGGTGGTTTTTCCATCCAGGGTTGTAAGTGTTAGAATAAGGGTTTCCTTGAGCATAGTTTACTTGATCAGATGGGACTCCAGTCAAGAGTTGACATTCGGCAACTACATGTCCAGTCAATCCACATATCTCGCAGTTAGGTGTTACAGCAGCAGCGGTGGCTGAAGGAGTGATGGTTAAGTTCTTGATCTTTTGAGTTAAAGCGTCTACTTTAGCGTTAACGCGGTCTATACCACTTACTTCGTACATTCCTCCTTTGGTTTGGGTTTTCTCTAGAGCGGCTCGTTCTCCACCCCATTGGTAATGGTTTTGTGCCATGTTCTCTATGAGTTTGTATGCTTCATCATGGGGTTTGTCCATTAATGCTCCGCCAGCAGCGGCATCTATAGTCATTTTGGTGTTATATAAGAGACCACCATAGAAAGTATGGATGATCAGCCATGGTTCGAGTCCATGATGAGGGCATATTCTAAGCATGTCCTTGTAACGTTCCCAAGCTTCGAAGAGTGATTCGTTATCTTTCTGGGTAAATCCGTTGATTTGACCTCTAAGCATAGCAGTTTTGCTAGGCGGAAAGTATCTCGCTAAGAATACTCTCTTCAATTCATCCCATGTAGTTATGGAATTAGAAGGCAGGGATTGAAGCCACGCTCTAGCTCTATCTCTCAAGGAGAAAGGAAAGAGACGTAATCGAATAGCTTCGGGACTGACGTTGTTAGCTTTGACAGTGTCGGCGTATTGCACGAACACAGATAAATGGAGGTTAGGGTCGTCTACAGGGCTTCCAGAGAATTGATTCTGTTGAACAGCTTGGACCAGCGAAGGTGGTGCGATACTTGAGTGCGGTTCAGCGCGCGAAGGAGCGGCATAGTCTCTAAGAGGACGAATAGCAGCCATCTCTAACTTCGGGATAATTTGATTGATTTGATCAGTAAAAGTCAATTCCTAATTAATAGGAATTGGTGCTACTTCGGGAAGATTGCGAGCTCGACGTTTGACGTTAATGAAACGTTCGATCTCGTTAATTCGTTGTATTAAATCTCCTCCTTGTGAACGAGTATTTGGCATACCATCGTTCAGAAAGAAAAGGAAGAATTGTCCTAGTCTCTACGGTGTAACAGTGAGTTACGATATCGACTTAAATAGTCCCTGGCAACGGCGCCAAAAACTTAATCGCGACTTTACGTGTCTATTAATCTGATGACTGCAAGTGCACAGTCGTGTCGTGTAGTTTTAAAAGATATCGAATCCACAGGGACTATGAATCGATCTACCGTTATCTAAGGTTACTATGTAAAGCTAGGGCTACTGAAATTTTGATTGTTCCTAAGGGATAGTGATAGTGATAGTGAGAAATAAAGAATATAATAAAAGACAGGTATCAGTATGTATTTCGTTTAACTTGAGGTAATCCGAAGGTCCATTGGCTTTTGCATAATTTAATTAAAAATCTTTACTAGTTAAATTGATTAAAAATCCTCGTCTCAAACTTTCGCTCTGTTGATTCAGATTACTATCCTAATCCTAATGTACGCTTTCGCCATCCCATTAGATTTTAGAAGAGCTTTTTGGAAACAACGTAATTAGTAAAATGCCTATTTTATGAAGTTGTTATCTATTTAAATCTCCTAATCTCAAACTTTCGCTCTATTGACTCGGAACAAGCTAATATCCCTAACGTACGCTTTCGCCATCCCGCTCGGGTGTAAAAACAATTTTTGAAAATAAATAAGTCCCAATTAGTTTTAATACGCTTTCGCCGTCCTTAAAACTAATGTCCTATGTCTTCTATCTGGTTAAAGATCTCAAACTTTCGCTCTATTGATTTTAACCTTTGACCGTCTTAACCCCTCAAACTTTCGCTCTATTGGTTTTAAGACTTACTAATTAAATTAGACATATAAACCAAAAATAAGTGATATTTAATAAAACATAATTAAGCCAATTTATTTCGGATCCCTACGGTTAACTTACTCTAAATACCGACACCTTAGTAATTTAGCCAGACATATTAATATGGTTAAACATGCATAAATAGATTCGGTTTATAATAATAGGCATGTTAATAGGCATACAATATATCATGCAAATAAAATATAAATAAGGCGGTAAATATTAAACCTGAATTAAATAAATGGCAAGTAAATCTTCAAGTATCGAACCTCCACCACAAGTTGGCTGGATCGTTCTTCGGAAGTTAAACGGGGAGAAAATAAAACAATGAAATAAAAACGATAAATCTAACGTAAGGCTAGATTTATAAAAAGTTCACAACAATTTCCGGTGTAGAAATCGTTGTGAGAAAATAAGTGTTTGAATGAAAACAGAATGGAAAATATGATTCGCGGTACAATTTTGGCAGCACTTCGTTAGCAGGAAATCGGACACTTTGGACTGAAGTGACTGCTTCTATTTATAGGGGAAGCTTTGCAGTTGCTTTGCATGAAAAGAGGAGATTCTGCAGACTGGCTTGGAGACGTGCGTCTCCGATCCTTCAGGGAGACTGGGTGCGTGACTTGAGACGTGCGTCTCAAGTGGAGAATCTTCAGGGAAATGGAGACGTGCGTCTCCCTTTTGCTGATGTGGCATAGGGACGTTGGAGACGTGCGTCTCCTCTTACTTGTGTGCATTGGGCTGCTTTCCTTCGTGGGCTGGATTGCTTCATTGGGTCTTTGGGTCTCTTTCAGCACACTTGGGCCTTATTTGCATTCCCTTTTTGCTTCAGCACCTATTTTTCGTCTTTTAGGCATAGATATGGGTCGTTTTAGCTCCATTTCTTCTCTTTTTCGCAATTAGTCATAATAAGAGTGTAAAACCTGAAACAAAGCAAAAACTCGCGTAATATCATAATAAATCAATATAATAAACGGAAAATGCTATAAATATCTATGAATTTCAAGCTAAATATACGATATAAAATCGTGTTATCAGAATACAGCCCAAGTAATCGCTACACCTGCAGATTCAAGTTCATCTCTACTAGCCATCCACCAATCATCAGCTTCTTCAGACAGCATGTGAGTCCCATACCTCACCTTTAGATTTTCAGCACAATCGATCACTCTGAAGATCCTTTCAATTTCCTTCAGCCACCTCTGAGCGCCTTCGGGATCGTGCGTGCCTTTGAACAACGGAGGATTGTTCCTCTGAAAACTGTTCATCTGCCTGTCAGCACCAATACCAGCCCCATTGGCATTCCCTCCCAACACACCAGCAATCATGCCCAGAGCCTCAACGATCGCGTCGTCGTTTCTTCCTCCTCTTCCGGCCATTGTTCTGCTAAATATCAAACAATATTCATTAGAACAAGAAGTATCGACAGTGTCAACCTTACACTAATCGTATACGAAGGATCAACCGACACTAAGACTCTGACTCAAACGACCAACTATGCTCTGATACCACTATTGTAACACCCTTCTAAACCCCGCGGAAAATTTAACAAAATCAGAGTAAAACATGAAAAAGGGTATTACAACTCCAATAAAATAAATAGATATTTATGTCATGCCATAAAAGGAACGATAAACCAAAAATTATTCAGGTAGCATGTTAACACAGCGGAATATTCTTAACAACTGAATAATTAAACAACCGGAGTCAGAGACTCATAATTCAACCATAAACGATAAACAAAACAGAAGTTTATCAGCCAATTCTAAAATAACGTTCCCGGTGTTACACGACCAGAGCATGACACAGACCCAACTGACTCTAACGAACTACTTGACGAGCTAATCCTCACCAAGTACACAAGCTACTCCTCAATCTGAAAAATAACAACAGTAAGGGTGAGTTTCATTCGCATTAACAAATATTATAGGAATATAAACAATACAACTTCATCCATACATTATTCACCCAAATAAATTATATTCAGATAGTATAGCAACATTCATCAATTACAGTCATTCATACCAAAATACATACAAATTGTAACATTGGACAACTTCCATTCATGTTACAATTATACACACAACCTAATGCAATGCAACTAAATGCATGTGGTACCAAACATGGGATAACCCATCTCACCGATCCACCACCATAAAGATTCGGCTACTTCTCTCACTAATTCCACACAATGGGAATTAGCTACCGCTGTCCCACCGCCATAAGGGATACAACCTGCAACATGATTATGAAATGCATGCATCAACCACGACATGCTCATCATTAACATCCACCAACAATTCATAATCATTCATGTCACAACCATTTGATATTCACCACAACATAATACATTTAGCACAACAATATATTATCATCTCAACAATCGTACTAGCTAAAACACCGCATAACATATTCGTACCATTACTCAATCTACTACTAAATACTAATTCACCAAAACCAACAAAAATGATTTTTTTAAAGTTATAATCCCCTAATATACATCATAAAATAGGTAATTAATTCATCTACCAGGTCCTCGAAACGGCGTACAAAATGAATTAACGGTTCAAAAGTTACGGACATTTAAAATAAACATTTTTCCAAAAAGCTTCAGTGGTAACCGGTTACCTAAATGATGTAACCGGTTACATCACTGACAGTAACTTTTATTTTTCAATTTCGCCCAGTGGTAACCCGTTACCTAAATGATGTAACCGGTTACATCATCGCGAAATGCAGTTCTTCGCCTTTTTGAGACCATGTAATCGGTTACTTCCTTCATGTAACCGGTTACATTACTGATATAGCAGAAAATCACTTTTCTGCAGCACTTCATTCATTCCCAATGCGAACCCAATCATACCAAAACATCCAAAATCTCATCACAGCACGAAAATGCACATTTATACATACTTCTAACAGGTATTAACATCAGTAATCAACATCAAACATCATTCATGGCAACTCAATTGCATCACACATCATACATTGAACCTAGAGTTCTACAAATCCCAAAACCCCAAACACCGACATATAATCCAATTCAGAATCCTAACATACGAATTCAATCGAATCATTCATAATACCCATAATAGAGGTTAACGAGAAGAATCCCCTCTTACCTCGATGTCGAATTCTTGGATGCTCTTGCTCTTCGCACTTGCTCTTCTCCCAATTTCACGTTCAATCTTCTCTTCTCCTTTTTTGTTCTCTTTTCACAATATCTTCCTCTTTTCTATTTTATGAAAATATAACCTTATTTTAGAAAAAGGCTTTGCAACTGACACACCCCCCAATTGCTACTTGCGACACTGGCCCATTAGCCTCATTAAGCCATATTTCTCAAATAATTCTATTAATTCTAATATTTAATTAAAAAAATTAATTAAATAAATAAAGAAATTTATGGGGTGTTACATTATGTAGTAACGACGGTTTTTGCTTAAATATGATTTTCAACTATCTATTGACAAATTTAGGACTTGATCACCCTAAATCTCTTGTTGGTAGTAGATAGAATCATATAGATGAGATGAGCTTGTTTTGTTACCTTAATGGTATAAGATGTGATGAATGCGAAGCCGTGGGAATAATCACTCACTATGTTGTGTGAATTTATAAAGAGGTGAATATGAAAGAGTGCAACATGATGGACAAATGACTTAAGACGGGTAATTAGAGTCGCACAGCGAAAGTGTGATGTGGAGTAGTGTTATGAGTACTACTCGTGGGAAGTGAGGAATTAATATGTCAGGAGCTTACATAGAGAATATGTGTTGATATATATGTTGGATTTAGAATCCATTGGATGTAAGGATGTCGTGTCGAAGAATTATAACTCTTTTGAATAATTGCCGAGATGATGAATATGTTATTACGGTTGTACGTAGTTAACGAGTATGTATTCGGAGAAATTAAAACGAAGAATTGATACTATATGATGCTGTAATAATTTTGTGTTGTTATTAAGGTGATATTGTAGATTCCAGGTATAATGAGTAATTACACTCTATGAAGGACGAAGTGGATTTAATTCTTAAAAGAGAGTGGAACTCAGTTGGGCTATTTTGTAAGCAATGGTATATTGATGCTAATGAGTGTGACTATAATTACTTGTGTGTACTTGGCCTGATGGTTAGGATGTTTAAATAGAGGAATTAAATCAGGAATTGGTTTTCGTTGGATGCGAGTAAGGATTGCTAAGTGGAAGATTAGTACCATGAATGATGAGGAATGATTCTTGGATGAATGAGTAAAGAGAGTCGGAATCGGGTGAAACTCAGAAATCTATTTGGTATAGATGATTGTGATGAGTAATCAGAGTAATGCGGAAAAAGCGGAATGTAACGTGTTGGATAATTGCTGGTGTGACTTAAGAGGAGTCAGATAATTGGAATTCAATGGTATAGGAATATGAGTATTGAGTTTCTTGAAGGAAGCGGTTGGTGAAAAGTATAATTATTACCTTATCACTCAAATGGAAAAGTGTGTCTGAGGATGATAAGTTCGGTAGATGGTATGCATCCCTGCAGTGTTGATCAGTGTGATCACACTATGGATTGTGTAATTGTATTACTCAGTTGTTAAGCGTATTATATAGGTTGTACCTCAATGTTCTATTGTTGTTAACCTTTTGGAGATATAGCGAGTGGTATCCTTTTGGATGGTCAAATGCGACGTAAGAACTGGGATTTGAATGTATGAAACATGTATCCTGTTGGTTATGTTAGATGGATTTTTGAGGATTGACTGATGGTAATGTTAATTGAGAGCTGGAGAGTCAGGTGAAGGACTCTTATACGAGCTGGTTACTTGAGGTATGTTTTCGAGGACGAAAACTCTTTTAGTGGGGGAGAGTTGTAACACCCCATATTTTCTAATTTTAATTTAATCGGAAATTAAATTATTATTTGGAATTATTCGGTATGTTGTGGAATTATTTGGAAAGAATTATGAGATGGGCTATTGGGCCAAGTGTGGTGTCAGTAAAGAGGGGGTGCTATGTTAGTAAAGCCCTTTACTAATTAAAATGTTATTTTTCATAAATAATAAGGAAAATGGGGAGAAAGGAAAAAGGAACGTGAAAAGCAGAGCAGAGGAGATGAGAGATTGGAAAGCTGGTACGTGAAGAGGAACAAAGAGGAAAAGAACCAATCAAGAATCTTTGGCTAAGGTAAGGGGGGACTCTCTGGTTATCATCTATTATCGTGTTATTAGATAATAATATTGATTAGGGATGTTGTTGAGTCAATTGGATTATATGTTAGGTTTGGGGAGGTTATGAATTGATGAAAATTGCATGGATTATTGATTGATTTATGTGTTGTCTTGATGTGTGATGATGAATAATGATGCAATTGATGATTAACTGCCTGTATATGATGTTTGGAGTTAGTTTTGGACTCAAATTGGGCGAGATCGCAGGATCTGACGCAGACCCGAAAGTCTATGAAATCGCCAGTTCGCGCCGCGTCCCAGTGTTGGCGCCGCGAAGGCGTACTTATTTTCTCGTTTCGCGCCGCGTGCATATGTTGCGCCGCGAACTCGTTTGTGTGGTTCAGGTCGCGCCGCGAACCTTGGTTGCGCCGCGTACTGTAGCGATGGTTGGTTTCTTGGAAAAGTTAAATGATGTGTAACTTTCGAACCGTAGGTCTGTTTTTAGTGTCGTTTCGAGCACGATGAATCTTACGAGATGGTCTACGTGTTTAAATGATGGAATGAGGTGTGAATCCAAATATTTTTAAATATGATTTTTATTTCTTGGTGAATGATGTATTGTACATATATGTGATGAGATGTGTTAAATACATGCTATGTTGAAATATTAATCATGTGACGATTTGTTTAATTGGATGATGTATTGTTGATGTAACACCCTTCTAAACCCCGCGGCAATTAAACAATTAAATCAGAGTTACATGCACAAGGGCGTCACAATTAATAAATAAAATAAAACAACATTTGTCATAGTCATGCATTCACTGAAGGAAAACGTCTTAACATTACTCATAAATCAAATAACTCATGTTTACACAGCGGAATAATCATCGACTAGCATCACATCATTAATGCTTCCAATCCTCAAAATAAATTAAACAAAACAGAGTTAATGTCATGAACTTAAAAACAGCGTTCCCCAGTGTTACATCTATCAGAGCATGACCCGACGCTAACCGACACATTGACTCATGAGCTAATCCTCACCGAGTCGAAGCCGCTATCCTCAATCTGAAAAATATAGTGTAAGGGTGAGTCTCATTCGCAATTAACAAATATTATTGCATTATAAATAACAGTACATTAACAGTTATATTATTCACCCAACCCATCTATATCCAGATCGTCCATCAACAATACATACACATATCATCACAATAATATAAGAGTATACATATAGTCATGTTATCAAATCCAGGCAAATGAATGCAACTGACTCTATGCATGTGGTACCAATCATCATCAATGGGAATCACCCACCGACCGATCTATCATCATCCAGATACGGCCCTGCCAGCACAAATTCCACACAATGGGAATTCTGCCATTCACTGAATCCTCTCATCATCTAGGATTCAGCCCTCTTCAATGCTTATGAATGCTTGCAAACATATATATAACATACTTTCATCATCTCCACTCTATGAGTAGCATCATCTATACTCATTTCATCATCATCATCATCAATACTAAGCATGTTCATATATACATTAACATCATTCAATACGATCAGTCATCAGTAAACCACGGAATCACATCACAAGGTTTACACATTCTCAAACAGCACACAAAACAGGTCTACAAATCGAAAGTTACACATCATTGAACTTTCTAGAAAATTCACAAAATAGAATTTTACACATGCAACGACCATACGCGTATCATATAGCCTATACGCATCCATACGCGTATCACCATGCCTCATACGCGTATCATACGCATTTCATCAGAATCCAGAATGGCCTAAAACCAACCCATACACGTATCAGGCTTGCCATACGCGTATCACCAGGACCAATTTCCTCTTTAAAAATTTCCATACGCGTATGAGCATCCTCATACGCTCCCTATATGCAAATCATCAGTACAGGGTATTTGGGATAGGGCACTTGCGTATCATACGCGTATAGCCCCTTGGGAGTATCCCTCATACGCGTATGACTTCACCCCATACGCGTATGACACTGTTCCATACGCGAAACACCAGAAAATGTCCAGAACCTGCAATTTCGTAACAGTCCAAAACCCACTCGTTTCTACTCATACCAGTCCACGATTTTGAGTCTAAAACAGTCCAATTTCACATTTTCATCCACATGATTCATTCATACAAACTAATATATCATCATATATCAATCAAACACATCCAAATCCCAAAATCTAACCCAGTTCTTAGAACCCCAAAACCTAACTCTGACATACCAACAGAATTGACTCAACAACACAACTATTCATACACTATTCATCTATAATCACGATAAGAGATGATAATTGGAAGAGTCCCCCCTTACCTTAGCCAAATTCTTGCTCTTTGGTCTCTTCCTCTTTGTTCCTCTTCTATGTTCTTCGTGTTCCAACTTCTCTCTTTTCACGTTCTGTTCCTTCTTTCCCAATTCTAATTATTTTATGAAAAATAATATTAAATTAGTAAGGGCTTTACTACACCACACCCCCTCTTCTTACTAATCTCACACATGGCCCAAATGCCATTAACCATCAATTTTTCCATTATTTTCATAAAATCCATAATAATAATAATTATTAATCTAATATTCAAATTAAATTGAAATTAAAATTATACGGGTGTTACAGTTGACATATATGATGAAATGTGACAATATAAGATGTTGTTTTGAAAAACATTATGATGTGATGATTTGTTGAGAATTATATGATGATGATTGATTGTTGTGGATTGATGTGGACACATGTATGTTCTTTAATGATAATGATGATGATTGATTGTATTTGAATGATGCTAATGTATATAAACATACTTTGATGATGATGATGATGATGTTGATGATGATGATGAAATGAGTATTTGACGATGTTACTCATTAGACTTGACGATGGTATAAGTATGTTCATGTATGTTTGCATTCATTCATGTTCATTGATGATACTGTATCCATAAGGGTGTGTTGGATCAGTGAAGGGCATGATTCCCATTGTGTGGAATCTGTGCTGGCAGGGCCGTATCTTGATGATGTTGGATCGGTCATGGGTTATTCCCATTTGATGAGGTTGGTACCACATGCATAGTGTCAGTTCATACATATGCATACTTTTATAACATGATTGGAAGTATTCCAGTGTTATAAATATTGATGATGTGTTAGTTGCGTGTTTTGTTGAATTAATGTTGAGCATGACTGTCTGTTTGAAAGATGTGTTCTGTTGGCATTTGTGTAAATGATGGACGTTCCTGATAATCTGAATATGATGAAATTGGGTGAATGATATAACTATGATGTGTTGTTATTTAAGATGCAATAACATTTGTTAACTGTGATGAGACTCACCCTTACTGTTGACATTTTCAGATTGAGGATAGCTGCTTTCGACTTGGTGAGGATTAGCTCATAAGTCAGTATATTAGTGTAGCGTCGGGCGTCATGCTCTGATATTGTAACACTGGGGGAACACTAGTTTAGAGTTTATGATGATACTCTATCGTGTTGTTATTGTATTAATTCTGTGGGATATTGCATAGATGATGTTATGCTTATCCGTATGAGGAATTTTCCGCTGTGTTAACATGAGATGTTTATGTATTATGATGAATTGTTCCTTAGTGAAAGCATGACAATGAAGTTATGATAAATTTGTTTTAATTGGAATTGTGGCACCCTTGTTTTCATGTTTTACTCTGAATTATTTTATTAATTTCCGCGGGGTTTAGAAGGGTGTTACATGACACAACCTAAAAAATATCATGCTGCTTAACCTAAAGAATATCATGTTGTACCTCCTGTTGTTTATTTTGCTAAACCCAAGTTCAATCAGAACTTGAGGAAAACTAACAAGAAAGGACCCAAGAAGTTGTGGGTACCTAAGGAGAAGATAATTTCTGTTGCAGATATCCTTGGCAGCAAAGAAGACAAAGCACAACATGTCATGGTACCTGGACTCTGGGTGCTCGCGACACATGACGGGAAGAAGGTCTATGTTCCAAGACCTGGTGCTTAAGTCTGGTGGAGAAGTCAAGTTTGGAGGAGATCATTAGGGCAAGATAATTGGCTCTGGAACCATAAGTATTGGTAAATCTCCTTCCATATCTAATGTACTTCTTGTAGAAGGATTAGCGCATAACTTATTGTCCATAAGTTAATTAAGTGACAATGGTTATGACATAATCTTCAATCAAAAGTCTTGCAAGGCTGTAAGTCAGAAGGATGGCTCAATCCTATTTACAGGCAAGAGAAAGAACAACATTTATAAGATTGATCTTTCTGATCTTGAGAAGCAGAAGGTGACTTGCCTTATGTATGTTTCCGAAGAGCAATGGGTCTGGCACATAAGATTAGGACATGCTAGTTGAGAAAGATTTCTCAGATTAACAAACTAAGTCTGGTCAGAGGACTCCCTAATCTGAAATACAAATCAGATGCTCTTTGTGAAGCATGTCAGAAGGGCAAGTTCTCCAAACCTGCATTCAAGTCTAAGAATGTTGTCTCTTCCTCTAGGCCGCTAGAACTTCTGCATATTGATCTGTTTGGCCCAGTCAAAACAGCATCTGTCAGAGGGGAGAAATATGGATTAATCATCGTAGATGATTATAGCCGCTGGACATGGGTAAAGTTCTTAAAACACAAGGATGAGTCTCATTCAGTGTTCTTTGAATTCTGCACTCAGATTCAATCTGAGAAGGAGTGTAAAATCATAAAGGTTAGAAGTGATCATGGTGGCGAATTTGAGAACAGATTCTTTGAGGAGTTCTTCAAAGAAAATGGTATTGCCCATGATTTCTCTTGTCCTAGAACTCCACAGCAAAATGGAGTTGTAGAACGAAAGAATAGGACTCTACAAGAAATGGCCAGAACCATGATCAATGAAACCAATATGGTTAAGCACTTCTGGGCAGAAGCAATAAATACTGCATGTTATATTCAGAATAGAATCTCTATAAGACCTATTCTAAATAAGACTCCTTATGAATTGTGGAAGAACAGAAAGCCCAACATTTCATATTTTCATCCTTTTGGATGTGTTTGTTTCATTCCGAATACTAAAGATCATCTTGGTAAGTTTGACTCTAAGGTACAGAAATGTTTCCTTCTTGGATATTCTGAACGCTCTAAAGGCTACAGAGTATACAATACTGAAACATTGGTTGTAGAAGAATCAATCAATATCAGATTTGATGATAAGCTTGGTCTTGAAAAGCCAAAGCAGTTTGAGGATTTTGCAGATATAGATATTGATATATCAGAAGCTGAAGAACCAAGAAGCAAAGTTTCATAAGCTGAAAATCTCAGAAGCAAAGAATCAGAAGATCAAGTTGTTGCATCTTTAGAGAATCTCAGAATTTCTGAAGAGCCAACAGTCAAAAGATCTTCTAGACTCACCTTTGCTCACTCAGAAGATGCCATTCTTGGAAAGAAAGATGATCCTATCAAAACCAGATCCTTTCTAAAGAATGGTTGTCAGAACAATTGATCAGAATCAGAAGATGAGAAGTTCTATCGTTCATCAGAAGCAATTCTGTAACAGCTGTCATCAAGTGTTTTCTGATGGTGAACACGTGTTCACACGATAGGTAAAAGCGTGCGTGAAACTGATGGGACGCCGCCCTAGGTAACTGTGTAAATCATTTCAAATATCACGTTCTCTCACCTAACGTCACTCATCATTTAATGCATTTGATTTCAATTGATTCTGTAACTGTTCATTCTCATAAATTTATTGCATTCTTTTTCAAATCCGCCCCTATATATACATTTCAAATCATAACGTTTCTCTTTTTCGCTCTCATTCTCTCTCTTCTTGCATGCATTTCTACAACTTGTTTGCCCTTTTCTCAGTAGTGCTTCAATGGCTGCTTCATCATCTCTCAACGTTGGTTCTTCTGTTCCTCTACATCTTCAAGAAGAAGAACAACAAATTGTTCCCGTTATCTCTTGCTCCAGTCCCAGAAATGAGTTAGAAGTAATATGTGAATTAATGGTGGACTTTGATAGTCTTGAAAAACATGAGTTCCATCTGAAAGAGGATATGTTGTTTCAAGGATGGACTTCTCTATTCTCTGAGTTTTGTGGACCTGTTTACCCATAACTAGTGAAGGAATTTTGGGTGCATGTTGTAGTTGCCCCTAAATCAATCCTGTCGTTTGTTCATGGAAGATTTGTTGTTGTTACTGAGAACATCCTAAGAATGATTTTTGATCTAAGAAACCCTGAAGGTGTCTATGAATTGGATCAAAGAGCAGATTGGGATGCCATTCTGAATCAGCTATACCCAGATGTAAAGAAAACAAAGCGTGTCAAAGACATGAAGGATCTCTACAAAATCTGGACCAAGATTCTTCTAGGGTGTTTCTATCACAGGAAATCTACCCATTCTGCAGATTTTGTCAACAAAGAGCAGCAATATATTCTGTAATGCATTGCCACTCAGAAGAAGGTTGATATTATCTACATAATATTCAATCATATGTGGAATGTTGTAAGGGATTCCAGAAATGCTTTCAGAATAAAGAAGGGTAATATTATTCCCTTTGGAAGAATTATTACAAATCTTCTGATTCATACCAAGATTGTTGAAGACTTGGAAGCTCAAGGAGTTATCAAGGATCTTGTTACTGATACAGGAAGCTGTTTGAATGCTCACACCCTGAGAAAGATGAATTTCATTCAAGAGGTTAAAGTCAGTCCTCAACCTCTCCCAAGAGCAAGAAGCAGAAGAAATCCTGTACTTGCTGAGTTTGAATCATTCTTCAGAAGTGAGCTGCCAGGAGTTAGGACTACATATCTTAACTCTCTCAAGGAAGATAAAGCCAAAGATGCTCTTGTTAAAGGTGGTCGCAAGAAGGTTTCTACTTCCAAGCCTGCAGTTTCAGAAGATGTTTCAGAAGCTGCACCAGAAGTTGTTGTAAAGAAAGAAAGAAGGACAAAACGCAAGTTTGATCGCCCTTCAGTTATTCAGGAGAAGGAAGTCCAAGAAGAAGCTGCTGCAGTAGTTGATGAGAATGCTGCTGGAAGAGAAGTTGCTGCTGAAGAAAATCTGGTTGTATTAGTTGAAAATGAAAATACTGAACAAGAAGGTGCTGAGAAGAAGAAGAAGAAGAAGAAGAAGAAGAAGAGAAAGTTGAAAAATAATGTAATACGGTGAACTGACTTTTTATAATCGAAAATGTACGGTTAAGCATGAGTCGCCACCGACTTTTATTTTATCCAAACAAATTCAGAAAGGCTAAAAGAAACAGAAAAAAACCTTTTAAAGAAATCTAAGTTCGGGGGGTAATTTATGCAAAGGGAAGGTGTAAGGCACCCTTTGCATCCATGGTTTTCCATGGGCTCTTAATTGCTTTGCTTGCTCGTTTTCAGAAAATGTAGATGAAAGAGGAAAAATGGACTTTAGCTCGTAAATGAGCGTAGCCAGCTTTTGAAGAATTTTGAGAAAGAATATAGAAAATAGAGCATGGCAAGGCAATTAGGGGCAATTACCTTAAACTCAGATGATAGGTCTCTTTTTAGCCTTTCAGAATGAAAGGGTCAATCCTTGCCATAAGAGGGCAGGAAGCCTTTCGTTTGGAGGTAGAAGGGTCATCGAATTATCATTACTCCAAGACTGACCCATGCCATAGAGAGGCAGGTAGTCTAAAGGGAAGGATCAGAATAGCCTTTCGTAGGCAACCAGAAGATACCTCAGCCTTTTTCGTAGGCAACTTCCGAGGGTCGAGGTCATGTTAGTGTATCGAAGGCAGCATCATTAGGGACCATGACCTTTAATCGAGGCAACATGGCTGAGGTATCCTCGTATTCGAGGGACTGGCTATTCTGCAAAAAATACACAAGGCAACAGGCAACAGGCAACAGGCAACAGAGAGGGTTACCCAAAAGTGTGCGTGTGTGCAACAATCACGTGGTTATATTCAGATATTTATCTTTTAATTAATTATCTACATTCATTTAAGGCTTGCACTCCCTAAGATTACTAACCACACAATAATATAACAATAATAATGGGGAAGGGAAATTGTAACCAGCGGAGGAGAGGGGAATTGAAACCAGCGGGATATAATTAAAAATTAAAACGGAAAATATTAGAGTTAGGGTTTAGGGTTACCAAACTCGTAGCTTTGGCGATCAACAACCCTGAAAATGCAAGCCAATAAATAAATAGGGTGAGTGTATGGCTAATTCAAAGGCGAATGAGGTTAACCCTAAAATAAAAGAATAAATAAATTTAAAACAATAATATAGGCTATGGTACTTAGCTTTGATTTGATCTGATATGGTTGATAGGGCGGAGGAAAACCTCGGAGGTAAACCCTGAAAAATGGCAAAGGCAAAATAACAATTGTGAGTGTATGCAGTGTTCTAAAGATAACCCTAATTTAAAAGGAAACGAAATAGGCTTAAAACAATAACGGTGAAAATGAATACTTAGCTTCGTATTTTGAACGGGCGCACAATCGGAGCGCATTTGGAAATCGACCCTGAAAAGGCACAAAGAAAGAAATATTCAGTGTAGAATAAATTCTGGTTCGAATTCAAATAGAATATAATGATAACTCGATTTAATTAATTATTGGTCTTGCGACCTAATTGATTAAATCGATACCAAAAATTAAATCGAGAGTGAAAATAATTTTTAGGCAATTTTTGGAATTAAAACAAAATAAATATGAATTTTATAAATAATATAAATAATTTAAATATAAATTAAATAAGAAAACAAATAAATATATAATTAAAATAAATATGTAATTAAATATTAAATATATGAACATATAATTAGGAAAATAAAATTATTATAAACAAAATATATTAAATATGTGAAATTAATAAATAAAATAAATAAATAGATATTAATTATATAAAAAGTTTTTATAATAAAACATGTAATTAGTTTATTATTAATGAAAAAATAAATAATTTGAAAATATATATATATATTAATATAAAAATAAAATAAGAAGAGTTGTATAATTAAAAAATAAAAAAAATTGAGAAATACTTAACTGGGATCGCATGCGGTACGCGCATGAAGTGCAGGGTGCGCCCTCGTTTCAGGGTGCGTTGGATTGATCCCAGACTGCATCCAATGGCTGAGATGGTGAGGGAGTATGGTACAGCGTGCATCTTAATCCACTGGATCTTCCCGGATTTGAACCAAACGCGCGCGCGAAGTGGACCAATGGGGAGGCGACGCGTCATCGTCTTCAACCTCCCCTCCGTCGTCTTAGCCCTGGTAACACCTTATAGTGACAGTTTTTGGTCGTAGCTACAACCTGCACCCTACGAATACATGCAAACATACACAAAACGATTTCGCGAGGCCATGGATGGATTCGTCTAGGTCTCCTGATTTCAACCATGGCCCTTATTTGATCCAATTTCCCCTGTATAAAGAAACCCTAATTGAAACTAAAAAACCCTAACTATGGTGTTCTATGTCAATCGTGAGTAATAACGCAATTAAACATCCAGAAACACGCATAACAATACCACAAACATTAATACGCATCCAAAACATGTTTATATGCCATGAATTATGTGAATCGGATCAAGAAGAATTTCAACAAACCTTGGCTTAATGGAGATAATTCTGGGGGTTTTGACGTCGTGCAGTGATCCCAATAGCTTCCAGCAATCTCAAGGAGTGTGATTGAACCCTTTAAAAGCTCTGAATCGTCCTCAAACTTTGAATTGACCTTGCACTTTTTGCTTGATTTTGAGACTCGGATTTTGGATTCTTGGAGCAGAATTTGTAAACCTTGCATCTGTGGGTGTTCATGTACTTATAGAGGATGATTAGGTCAACTAAAAACGAATCCAATCTTCTCCAATCTTTAATTTGCTCTTTTGAGAAATTTTATTTGCAAATATTTCCAAATATGTCCAAAATTAAATCTTTTCTCCACCAATTTGCTTTTGCACGAAAATTGAATGAATATTGGAATATTTTGGTGATTAATGATGATTGAAAAATAGACACAAATCATATCTTTTATATTTTATATTTTTCTATAATTAATTCATGATTTTAAATGATTAAAATCACAAAATAATTAATAAAAAATAATATAAACTATAAGGATATAATTTTTGGGCGTGCATGGGCTTTTAATGAAGATTGGGTGAAGAAATCATAGGCCCATTTGGAGAATTTTGGATTTTGAACCTTTTCTTTTCATATCTTTTTCTCAAAAATAGTCCAACTTTGACAAGGTGTATCTCCCTCAATTTTTGAGGTATGGAGGTGTTCTAGGACTTTTTAGAAACCTTAGAGAGTCCTCTAACCAATGTCTTTGGTCTCATATCAAAATTATTTTCCATGCTCATTTTATGTCCTTTTAAAAAAAGTGTCTTTTTGTTGACTTTTGAAAAGGACCTATAATGTATGAAGCCATATCTCTTAAACCATTGACCTATGAGCTCTGATTCTTGGACCATTGGATAGAGGAATGAATTTCCTTTAAAATGAGCTTTGGTGGGAATTTTTCTGATGAAGTATGAATATTTGGTGAATTTTCAAAGTTTGGTTGACTTTTTCAGTTCATGCCAAAAATAGTAACTTCTGACCTTTGACTTTTCTGATCTTTCCTTGATGAACCATGATCAATTCTTGATCAAATGGTGAATGATAATTCAATATGAGGATCTTGGCGAAAAGTCAGGAGTTTTGACTTTACTTTGACCACAGTTGACTTTTTAGGTTAAACAGTCGACTGTTGACCTTCTGAGCTTTTGAATGACCAAAACTTTGAGATGGGCCTTGATACTTGTCATGGAGGTAAAGTGGGATATGTTGAGCCATTGATTCAGTGATTTTCTTTTGAATGAACCAAACCCTAGTTCAGAGCCTTGTATAGGAGAATTTGTATAGGAGCTTTGCATATGGATTTGAAACTTGAATAGGAGAAATAGTGTGGGCAAATTTTGGGGTATGACAGCTGCCCCTGTTCAATTATCTTAGACCTGAAGATGTAGAGTGGTTTGTATGCCAGTCGGTATCTGAAGGTGGAAGATGATTGAACACAAGAATACCAAGAAATTTGCCCTATTTGAAGTAGGGACTTTTGTCGGAGATGGGCTTGTAGATGCCATCTGGTAGTTGTTGGAGTATGGATTGTTGCAAAATTTCTGCTTTTGTTGTCTTCTTCTTCTTCTTTTTTTTTTTGAATGTTGAGGAACCGTCAAAGGTATCGACTCAAATCTGTGTTGGGTTATTTAAGGAACCGTCAAAGGTATCGACTTAAATTTGAAGCATATTGTTGAGGCACCGTCAAAGGTATCGACTCATATATGCAGACATATTGTATAAGGAACCGTCAAAGGTGTCGACTTATATCTGAAATGTGTTGTTAAGGAACCGTCAAAGGTGTCGACTTAACTCTTGATGTGGGTTGTTAAGGAACCGTCAAAGGTATCGACTTAACTCTGAAGCATATCATTAAGGCACCGTCAAAGGTATCGACTCAGATATGTAGATAGATTGTATAAGGAACCGTCAAAGGTATCGACTTATATCTGAAGTGTGTTGTTAAGGAACCGTCAAAGGTGTCGACTTAACTCTTGATATATTAAGGAACCGTCAAAGGTGTCGACTTAATAATAGATTGTTAAGGAACCGTCAAAGGTGTCGACTTAACTCTTGTAAATGGAGATAGTGGTATCCTGAAAAGTAGAGGTTAGTTTTCTTTATGCCATGTCATGATGCATGCAATGTGTTTATGTGACGGGATTCTCAAAATAAATGAGGACCTCGTGTGTTATGTATGCAATTGTCGCGCTGTTTTATGTATTATGTATGAACATGTATGCAATTGTATGAATATGTTTATGACATGTGATATGTGAATATGATTCATGTTGTCTTGATTGAGAAAATAAATCTTTGTATCTTTGAAGATGTTTAGCTGGGGATTTACAGTTTCTGCTTGGGGATGATCAGTAATTTGATGTACCCTGATTTAGAGATATAAATGGACCATGTTGAAGAAGAGCAACTTGTTGGAGAAATAATAGTGTCGAAGATGTAAACTCTGTTGGGGAGTCATGTCTTTGTCGGGACGAGTATGTTTGAAGATATCTTCTTGAGAACTGCTCTGTGGGGATATGATCTTGAACATTGGAGCTGTGGGGAGACATGGGTGCCTCGAAAGTTGCCCCCAGTATTATAGTAACTACCATTCCTGGATTTGAGTATTGATTAAGATGTCAAACTGGACTTGCATAGATTTGCCCCTATTAGCAGGAACTTTGAAAAGATTCGCCTCGCGAGGACTTTATGAGATGTGCACTATGGGCGACATGCCCCTAGTAATCATAAGCTTAGGATGATGCCCCTGACTGATCGAGCCCCTGATTTTTTGGCATCCGTGAGAGATTCTCGGAATCTTGACTTGATTGCCCCAGATTGATCGGGAAAATAGTTTGAAACCCACTTGAGGTGTATGCCTTTGATTGTTTGGCTTTAAGGGAGATTCTCGGAATCTTGACCTGATTGCCCCAGATTGATTGGGAAACGTGTCGTGCCCCTTGTATTGCTTCTTGGAGTGATCTTGTCTATCGGGATGACTTTCAGTCATTAGTTGTACCCTGTGCAAGTTCTTTCTGTTGCTAACATTTGAAATTATGTAGCAGAGTTTGTTTAATAATGAATTCATGAGATGCAATGCATGCGTTTGCCTTGAGTTTTTTGAAAAACATTAAAACGAGAGATGTAAAAGCATGATATTTGTAAAAACATGATATTTGTAACAACGTGATGTTTGTAAAAATGAGATATTAACTCAGCTTTTTTGGTAAACCTTAAGGAGTCAGGATACCTTTTTGGTGACAGTATGCTTTCGAACTAACCATGCTTCAATTAGGACTTTCAAGGGTTGTAACGTGGCTTGGTTCACGGTTTTAAGAAACAAAGGATAATGGCTCAAAATTTATTTATACCCATCCCCTTCTTCGTGATGTTCTTCAGTCCTAAGCTCAGTTAATTCAACTTATGCATTCAGGTTCCAAGAGACTTTTGGATTTGCACCTTTGATACTGATGATGGTTCACAAGCAAAGATAACTTTTGAGATGGCAGTCACTTCTTCCTTTTGGTAGTTACAACATTGTGTTGTTCAGGAACTTGTTGACTTCTCTGTTTTTTTTTCTTCATCTTTTTGATATCCCTAACTTTTGCCTGAACTGTCTATTTTGAGCTTACAATCAGCGGGATGCCTTGATTTTTTTTGCCTAAGTCACCTTTTGATTTTTGACTTAGCAGGCTTTGTATATATGTTTTTTCATTTTTTTTCTTTTGAAAGATATTGACTGCGTTGCTTAATGATTGATGAACCATCACTGTCTTTTGATTGACATCTCCAACACTTCTTTGATGTGTATGGTTGAACGTTTATGATTGAAACCTTTGTTGAAAGGTGTACTGAATGATTCTCTTAAAATAGAATGCACAGCCAAATTAACTGAGAACTACCTTGCCCCAGGTTATGATCAAGGGTTTTAATTAGTACAAGAAAGAAAACTTCTACTTCTTTGGCTCAAAGGGGTTAATGATGGATTAACATCCTTATATCTCCGCTGTTTAGGAATTGAAACAATGCCTGTACATCGTCAGCATAGTCTGTTCAAAAGCATACTATATGAGGTTGCGGTATCGTTCTCGTCATCCTCCCTTAAAAGGCTTACAGCTTAGCAGGAGTTGAGTATCACAAAACATATGCAGAGTAACGACATAATTTAAAAAGAGTGATAGCGAAATAATTTATTCAAGACAAACATATGCAATGCACTGATGATAATTATTTAAAACAGATAATGTCTCTCATAATTGGAGTGTTTAAACAAACAGAATAGAAATTGCAAATGAAAGTAAATCTAATGATCTAAAAAGTTCATCCTTCTAGGTATTAATCAATCTTTTTGTGATTAGGCATAGGAGTAGTGATCACCACAGGAGTCTTGGGATGATAGAATTCAATTTCACCAGCATCGATCATGTCTTGAATCTTGTTCTTCAATGGCCAACAATCATTCGTATCATGCCCAGGGCTATTGGAGTGATATGCGCACCTCGCATTGGGCTTGTAGCTAGGGGCGGAAGTGTTAGGCTTTACAGGAGGATCCCTTAAAGTAATCAAGTTCTCTCTCAGCAACTGTTGTAATGCCTGAGCTAGTGACATGTTGATCTTTGTAAACTGACGTTTAGATGTATCTGACTTGCGTCTTTGTTGCGGAGCTAGTGTAGAGATCAGAACTGTCCCCATAGATTGGTTATGTTCATCGTGATCTTTCTGGTCGTACACAGTGTGAGGTTTCTCAGGAGAGTGGCAGTCAATGGTCTTGTCATCGATTAAGTCTTGGATCTTATTCTTCAGTGTCCAACAGTTATTAGTGTCATGTCCAGGACTATCAGAGTGATACGCACACCTTGCATTAGGATTATAACGAGAAGAGGAAATACTGGGATTCCTCGGAGGATCCTTCAAAGTGATTAGCCCTTTCTTCAGCAATTGTTGCAACGCTTCGGCCAGAGTCATATTGATCTTTGCTAATTGGCGCTTAGGTGTATCTGACTTGTGTCTTTGTTGTTGAACTGGTGTAGAGATTAGAATTGTCCCCACAGATTGGTTGGGTTCATTGCAACCTTTCCGATTGTACCCAGTATTGGCCATATGAGGTTTCTCAGGTGAATTGAAGTCAATGATCTTGCAATCAATGAGGTCTTGGATCATGTGCTTCAACGGTCCACAATCCTCTGTATCATGACCGGGACTGTTTGAATGATAAACACATCTTGCATGGTACTGGTACCCAGGAGCGGGATTAGTAGGAAGTGAATATGGAGGCAATAGAGTTATCAAGTTCTGATTGAGCAGTTGTTGCAGAGCTTGAGACAGCGGCATATGTAATGGAGTAAATGACCGCTTAGGCTTGGATCTCTGATTATCTTGACCACCTTGATACTTATATTGATTCTTCTCCTTCTCGATCAGAAGTGCCTTCAATTCTTCTTGCCCCTTGGCCAAGTGAAAGAATACTTTTTGGAACTGGTTATTCTGAGCCTGAAGATTTTTGACAGATTGTTCGAGATCCATCTTTCTTACTGAAATAAACAGCGGAAAGATGAGGCATTTGTTTTTATGAAACCTGTGATGCGATGTTTATGAATGCATGATTATGCATATGCAATGATCTCAAGGAGTTACAGGCCTTTTAACACATTTAAAAGAAAAGAAAAGTAGAAGCAAAAATAAATTAATTATTTTAAATAAAAACCAGTGTATTATATGTTTTTTTTTACTATTATTTTTTTGAAGTTACATTAAAGAAATACTAAATAATAAATAAAATATAAAAGGAATCATTCTTCAAGTCGGCGCTTTCTCTTTAATCCTCTGATTTCCTCTTTATGGGCTTTGACCATCTCGTTCTTTTCTTGAATAAGCCTATCAATCTCTAGCTCCCATGATTGTATCTGATCAGGTGAGATGAAGTCTTCAATCTTCCACTTGCGAGAGAAATAGTCAAGCATACTATCTCGTTCTTTAGCATTAGCCACTAATACTGCTTTTTCTGCTTCAACCTTTTGTAGACGCTTCTCAAGATCAGCCTTTTCTTGTCTTAAATGAGCAACGGTGGCAGCAAGGTCTTCGTTTGGAGCGGGTACATAAGGCTCCAATTCTACGTGGACCTCGGGAGGAGTGATCCTTGGAACAACGGGTGTGTCAGATGGATGTGGTATGCCGAACTCGACGACTCGGTCATAAATCCATTTAAAGTAAAGATCTGAAGGAGTATCGATCCTCATTCCCAGTTCTCTTGCACCCACCTTTTTTACTTCATACCAAGCTTTAATGAAGCGATTCTTCTTTTCAGTTGTATCTGAACCATAGTCAAAATTTTCCGCACTAAGATATATGGAGCGGGGCTTATCTTTCAAAGCAAAACCAAACTGATGTCGAGCAAGTATAGGGTTATAGGTAATTCCTCCATGGATGCCAAGAAGAGGCACATTAGGGAACTCTCCACAGCGGTCATATAACTGAACTCCTTCAAATTTCTTTGGATACCAAATGATGTCGTCGTATGAAAGCTCCATAATCCTTTGAATCCAAGTCAAACCTTCTTCATTCTTTATTGAGGATCGGGGTAAGTGAGAAATAAACCACCTATGTAAGAGAGGGATACACCCTAGAACACAACCTCGTCTCTTTGTCACTCTAGCGTTGATGGAATGCAATAAATCACCAAGTAGAGTAGGAACAGGATTCTTGCTAAGGAAGATTTTGATAGCAGCCCTATCAACAACTTTGTCGCAGCGGTGAAAAAGAACTTGTCCATATATCAACAGGGTTAGAACACTTTCCAAGGCATCCATGCTTAAAGCTTTAGCAAAGATCTTAGCTTTCTCGATCAAGAAATCCACAGGTATCCCAGAGTAGTCTCTTTTGTTGATCCAAACTTTGTTAATTTCTGATCTTGGTAGGTGTAGAGCAACAGCAATGTCTTCCAACTTAGGACCTCCTTCCTCACCAGTGTAAGGGATTTGATCAGGTATGGGCATGTCCATTATGTAAGAGAATTCTTCCAATGTAGGTACCAGTTGAAAATCTCTATAAGTGAAGCAATGGAGAAGAGGATCATAAAATTGCATCATAGAATTGAGGAGAGCTTCATCCACTTTGGTTCGCATTAAACTCATCAGTTTGTTGAGAGATTCAGAAAGAACAAGAGAACCAGTAATATCATCACATAAGAGTCTTAATGCAGTAGGTACTTTCTTGAAGTTGAGGAAGAAAGGTTTTCTGATTAGGATTCCCATTATTTAAATAACCTACAAAACAAATTATGGTTAAAATACCTTTTTTCTCCTTGAGATGAGTTAGCCATGTCATGAATGCATGTATGCATGATACATCACAGAAAAACAAATCCACACAAATCACACAATTTTTGGTTTAAGGCTTGCATGGAGTTTTAGATCAGGCGTCCTTCCCAAAGGCATTTCTATGGATAAGGAGATTTCAGCAACAGGTTCTACAAGTTATCCAGAATTGTAAGCCCTTCTAAAGCACCCTCGGACATGATGCATTTGCACCATGCAATGATACTTTGAGAAAGAACCTATCTGAATTGTAGCATCGGGTAGCGACTAGTCCTTAACATTTGTCAAGGGTAGTCCCCCCACTACGTTCCTAAAGGCCAGGATGGGTTAAGGGTAACTAAAGGTCCTTGAGCTCCGGCGCACCCACAGACACATACATAGACCTCCCTCATTTGAGAAAGGTGTGCATATGCTATGGAGTCCTAACTCAAGCGTGAACTTCATACTGACTCATCTCCCACATATGTGAAAGAGGTCCTTATGACTATGCCACTCCTAATCTTAAGGGTTCTTGAATCCGGGAATAGGATTCGTCCTTCAGTTAATTCCCAAAACGCCCCTGAAAAATAAAACAAACAAAGCAAATAATAGAAAACATTTTAAAATGAATCCTAAACCTTTAAGGTAACCCCTCTTAATCGAAATAATCCCCAGCAGAGTCGCCAGTTCTGTAATACGGTGAACTGACTTTTTATAATCGAAAATGTACGGTTAAGCATGAGTCGCCACCGACTTTTATTTTATCCAAACAAATTCAGAAAGGCTAAAAGAAACAGAAAAAAACCTTTTAAAGAAATCTAAGTTCGGGGGGTAATTTATGCAAAGGGAAGGTGTAAGGCACCCTTTGCATCCATGGTTTTCCATGGGCTCTTAATTGCTTTGCTTGCTCGTTTTCAGAAAATGTAGATGAAAGAGGAAAAATGGACTTTAGCTCGTAAATGAGCGTAGCCAGCTTTTGAAGAATTTTGAGAAAGAATATAGAAAATAGAGCATGGCAAGGCAATTAGGGGCAATTACCTTAAACTCAGATGATAGGTCTCTTTTTAGCCTTTCAGAATGAAAGGGTCAATCCTTGCCATAAGAGGGCAGGAAGCCTTTCGTTTGGAGGTAGAAGGGTCATCGAATTATCATTACTCCAAGACTGACCCATGCCATAGAGAGGCAGGTAGTCTAAAGGGAAGGATCAGAATAGCCTTTCGTAGGCAACCAGAAGATACCTCAGCCTTTTTCGTAGGCAACTTCCGAGGGTCGAGGTCATGTTAGTGTATCGAAGGCAGCATCATTAGGGACCATGACCTTTAATCGAGGCAACATGGCTGAGGTATCCTCGTATTCGAGGGACTGGCTATTCTGCAAAAAATACACAAGGCAACAGGCAACAGGCAACAGGCAACAGAGAGGGTTACCCAAAAGTGTGCGTGTGTGCAACAATCACGTGGTTATATTCAGATATTTATCTTTTAATTAATTATCTACATTCATTTAAGGCTTGCACTCCCTAAGATTACTAACCACACAATAATATAACAATAATAATGGGGAAGGGAAATTGTAACCAGCGGAGGAGAGGGGAATTGAAACCAGCGGGATATAATTAAAAATTAAAACGGAAAATATTAGAGTTAGGGTTTAGGGTTACCAAACTCGTAGCTTTGGCGATCAACAACCCTGAAAATGCAAGCCAATAAATAAATAGGGTGAGTGTATGGCTAATTCAAAGGCGAATGAGGTTAACCCTAAAATAAAAGAATAAATAAATTTAAAACAATAATATAGGCTATGGTACTTAGCTTTGATTTGATCTGATATGGTTGATAGGGCGGAGGAAAACCTCGGAGGTAAACCCTGAAAAATGGCAAAGGCAAAATAACAATTGTGAGTGTATGCAGTGTTCTAAAGATAACCCTAATTTAAAAGGAAACGAAATAGGCTTAAAACAATAACGGTGAAAATGAATACTTAGCTTCGTATTTTGAACGGGCGCACAATCGGAGCGCATTTGGAAATCGACCCTGAAAAGGCACAAAGAAAGAAATATTCAGTGTAGAATAAATTCTGGTTCGAATTCAAATAGAATATAATGATAACTCGATTTAATTAATTATTGGTCTTGCGACCTAATTGATTAAATCGATACCAAAAATTAAATCGAGAGTGAAAATAATTTTTAGGCAATTTTTGGAATTAAAACAAAATAAATATGAATTTTATAAATAATATAAATAATTTAAATATAAATTAAATAAGAAAACAAATAAATATATAATTAAAATAAATATGTAATTAAATATTAAATATATGAACATATAATTAGGAAAATAAAATTATTATAAACAAAATATATTAAATATGTGAAATTAATAAATAAAATAAATAAATAGATATTAATTATATAAAAAGTTTTTATAATAAAACATGTAATTAGTTTATTATTAATGAAAAAATAAATAATTTGAAAATATATATATATATTAATATAAAAATAAAATAAGAAGAGTTGTATAATTAAAAAATAAAAAAAAATGAGAAATACTTAACTGGGATCGCATGCGGTACGCGCATGAAGTGCAGGGTGCGCCCTCGTTTCAAGGTGCGTTGGATTGATCCCAGACTGCATCCAATGGCTGAGATGGTGAGGGAGTATGGTACAACGTGCATCTTAATCCACTGGATCTTCCCGGATTTGAACCAAACGCGCGCGCGAAGTGGACCAATGGGGAGGCGACGTGTCATCGTCTTCAACCTCCCCTCCGTCGTCTTAGCCCTGGTAACACCTTATAGTGACAGTTTTTGGTCGTAGCTACAACCTGCACCCTACGAATACATGCAAACATACACAAAACGATTTCGCGAGGCCATGGATGGATTCGTCTAGGTCTCCTGATTTCAACCATGGCCCTTATTTGATCCAATTTCCCCTGTATAAAGAAACCCTAATTGAAACTAAAAAACCCTAACTATGGTGTTCTATGTCAATCGTGAGTAATAACGCAATTAAACATCCAGAAACACGCATAACAATACCACAAACATTAATACGCATCCAAAACATGTTTATATGCCATGAATTATGTGAATCGGATCAAGAAGAATTTCAACAAACCTTGGCTTAATGGAGATAATTATGGGGGTTTTGACGTCGTGCAGTGATCCCAATAGCTTCCAGCAATCTCAAGGAGTGTGATTGAACCCTTTAAAAGCTCTGAATCGTCCTCAAACTTTGAATTGACCTTGCACTTTTTGCTTGATTTTGAGACTCGGATTTTGGATTCTTGGAGCAGAATTTGTAAACCTTGCATCTGTGGGTGTTCATGTACTTATAGAGGATGATTAGGTCAACTAAAAACGAATCCAATCTTCTCCAATCTTTAATTTGCTCTTTTGAGAAATTTTATTTGCAAATATTTCCAAATATGTCCAAAATTAAATCTTTTCTCCACCAATTTGCTTTTGCACGAAAATTGAATGAATATTGGAATATTTTGGTGATTAATGATGATTGAAAAATAGACACAAATCATATCTTTTATATTTTATATTTTTCTATAATTAATTCATGATTTTAAATGATTAAAATCACAAAATAATTAATAAAAAATAATATAAACTATAAGGATATAATTTTTGGGCGTGCATGGGCTTTTAATGAAGATTGGGTGAAGAAATCATAGGCCCATTTGGAGAATTTTGGATTTTGAACCTTTTCTTTTCATATCTTTTTCTCAAAAATAGTCCAACTTTGACAAGGTGTATCTCCCTCAATTTTTGAGGTATGGAGGTGTTCTAGGACTTTTTAGAAACCTTAGAGAGTCCTCTAACCAATGTCTTTGGTCTCATATCAAAATTATTTTCCATGCTCATTTTATGTCCTTTTAAAAAAAGTGTCTTTTTGTTGACTTTTGAAAAGGACCTATAATGTATGAAGCCATATCTCTTAAACCATTGACCTATGAGCTCTGATTCTTGGACCATTGGATAGAGGAATGAATTTCCTTTAAAATGAGCTTTGGTGGGAATTTTTCTGATGAAGTATGAATATTTGGTGAATTTTCAAAGTTTGGTTGACTTTTTCAGTTCATGCCAAAAATAGTAACTTCTGACCTTTGACTTTTCTGATCTTTCCTTGATGAACCATGATCAATTCTTGATCAAATGGTGAATGATAATTCAATATGAGGATCTTGGCGAAAAGTCAGGAGTTTTGACTTTACTTTGACCACAGTTGACTTTTTAGGTTAAACAGTCGACTGTTGACCTTCTGAGCTTTTGAATGACCAAAACTTTGAGATGGGCCTTGATACTTGTCATGGAGGTAAAGTGGGATATGTTGAGCCATTGATTCAGTGATTTTCTTTTGAATGAACCAAACCCTAGTTCAGAGCCTTGTATAGGAGAATTTGTATAGGAGCTTTGCATATGGATTTGAAACTTGAATAGGAGAAATAGTGTGGGCAAATTTTGGGGTATGACAGCTGCCCCTGTTCAATTATCTTAGACCTGAAGATGTAGAGTGGTTTGTATGCCAGTCGGTATCTGAAGGTGGAAGATGATTGAACACAAGAATACCAAGAAATTTGCCCTATTTGAAGTAGGGACTTTTGTCGGAGATGGGCTTGTAGATGCCATCTGGTAGTTGTTGGAGTATGGATTGTTGCAAAATTTCTGCTTTTGTTGTCTTCTTCTTCTTTTTTTTTTTTTTGAATGTTGAGGAACCGTCAAAGGTATCGACTCAAATCTGTGTTGGGTTATTTAAGGAACCGTCAAAGGTATCGACTTAAATTTGAAGCATATTGTTGAGGCACCGTCAAAGGTATCGACTCATATATGCAGACAGATTGTATAAGGAACCGTCAAAGGTGTCGACTTATATCTGAAATGTGTTGTTAAGGAACCGTCAAAGGTGTCGACTTAACTCTTGATGTGGGTTGTTAAGGAACCGTCAAAGGTATCGACTTAACTCTGAAGCATATCATTAAGGCACCGTCAAAGGTATCGACTCAGATATGTAGATAGATTGTATAAGGAACCGTCAAAGGTATCGACTTATATCTGAAGTGTGTTGTTAAGGAACCGTCAAAGGTGTCGACTTAACTCTTGATATATTAAGGAACCGTCAAAGGTGTCGACTTAATAATAGATTGTTAAGGAACCGTCAAAGGTGTCGACTTAACTCTTGTAAATGGAGATAGTGGTATCCTGAAAAGTAGAGGTTAGTTTTCTTTATGCCATGTCATGATGCATGCAATGTGTTTATGTGACGGGATTCTCAAAATAAATGAGGACCTCGTGTGTTATGTATGCAATTGTCGCGCTGTTTTATGTATTATGTATGAACATGTATGCAATTGTATGAATATGTTTATGACATGTGATATGTGAATATGATTCATGTTGTCTTGATTGAGAAAATAAATCTTTGTATCTTTGAAGATGTTTAGCTGGGGATTTACAGTTTCTGCTTGGGGATGATCAGTAATTTGATGTACCCTGATTTAGAGATATAAATGGACCATGTTGAAGAAGAGCAACTTGTTGGAGAAATAATAGTGTCGAAGATGTAAACTCTGTTGGGGAGTCATGTCTTTGTCGGGACGAGTATGTTTGAAGATATCTTCTTGAGAACTGCTCTGTGGGGATATGATCTTGAACATTGGAGCTGTGGGGAGACATGGGTGCCTCGAAAGTTGCCCCCAGTATTATAGTAACTACCATTCCTGGATTTGAGTATTGATTAAGATGTCAAACTGGACTTGCATAGATTTGCCCCTATTAGCAGGAACTTTGAAAAGATTCGCCTCGCGAGGACTTTATGAGATGTGCACTATGGGCGACATGCCCCTAGTAATCATAAGCTTAGGATGATGCCCCTGACTGATCGAGCCCCTGATTTTTTGGCATCCGTGAGAGATTCTCGGAATCTTGACTTGATTGCCCCAGATTGATCGGGAAAATAGTTTGAAACCCACTTGAGGTGTATGCCTTTGATTGTTTGGCTTTAAGGGAGATTCTCGGAATCTTGACCTGATTGCCCCAGATTGATTGGGAAACGTGTCGTGCCCCTTGTATTGCTTCTTGGAGTGATCTTGTCTATCGGGATGACTTTCAGTCATTAGTTGTACCCTGTGCAAGTTCTTTCTGTTGCTAACATTTGAAATTATGTAGCAGAGTTTGTTTAATAATGAATTCATGAGATGCAATGCATGCGTTTGCCTTGAGTTTTTTGAAAAACATTAAAACGAGAGATGTAAAAGCATGATATTTGTAAAAACATGATATTTGTAACAACGTGATGTTTGTAAAAATGAGATATTAACTCAGCTTTTTTGGTAAACCTTAAGGAGTCAGGATACCTTTTTGGTGACAGTATGCTTTCGAACTAACCATGCTTCAATTAGGACTTTCAAGGGTTGTAACGTGGCTTGGTTCACGGTTTTAAGAAACAAAGGATAATGGCTCAAAATTTATTTATACCCATCCCCTTCTTCGTGATGTTCTTCAGTCCTAAGCTCAGTTAATTCAACTTATGCATTCAGGTTCCAAGAGACTTTTGGATTTGCACCTTTGATACTGATGATGGTTCACAAGCAAAGATAACTTTTGAGATGGCAGTCACTTCTTCCTTTTGGTAGTTACAACATTGTGTTGTTCAGGAACTTGTTGACTTCTCTGTTTTTTTTTCTTCATCTTTTTGATATCCCTAACTTTTGCCTGAACTGTCTATTTTGAGCTTACAATCAGCGGGATGCCTTGATTTTTTTTGCCTAAGTCACCTTTTGATTTTTGACTTAGCAGGCTTTGTATATATGTTTTTTCATTTTTTTTCTTTTGAAAGATATTGACTGCGTTGCTTAATGATTGATGAACCATCACTGTCTTTTGATTGACATCTCCAACACTTCTTTGATGTGTATGGTTGAACGTTTATGATTGAAACCTTTGTTGAAAGGTGTACTGAATGATTCTCTTAAAATAGAATGCACAGCCAAATTAACTGAGAACTACCTTGCCCCAGGTTATGATCAAGGGTTTTAATTAGTACAAGAAAGAAAACTTCTACTTCTTTGGCTCAAAGGGGTTAATGATGGATTAACATCCTTATATCTCCGCTGTTTAGGAATTGAAACAATGCCTGTACATCGTCAGCATAGTCTGTTCAAAAGCATACTATATGAGGTTGCGGTATTGTTCTCGTCATCCTCCCTTAAAAGGCTTACAGCTTAGCAGGAGTTGAGTATCACAAAACATATGCAGAGTAACGACATAATTTAAAAAGAGTGATAGCGAAATAATTTATTCAAGACAAACATATGCAATGCACTGATGATAATTATTTAAAACAGATAATGTCTCTCATAATTGGAGTGTTTAAACAAACAGAATAGAAATTGCAAATGAAAGTAAATCTAATGATCTAAAAAGTTCATCCTTCTAGGTATTAATCAATCTTTTTGTGATTAGGCATAGGAGTAGTGATCACCACAGGAGTCTTGGGATGATAGAATTCAATTTCACCAGCATCGATCATGTCTTGAATCTTGTTCTTCAATGGCCAACAATCATTCGTATCATGCCCAGGGCTATTGGAGTGATATGCGCACCTCGCATTGGGCTTGTAGCTAGGGGCGGAAGTGTTAGGCTTTACAGGAGGATCCCTTAAAGTAATCAAGTTCTCTCTCAGCAACTGTTGTAATGCCTGAGCTAGTGACATGTTGATCTTTGTAAACTGACGTTTAGATGTATCTGACTTGCGTCTTTGTTGCGGAGCTAGTGTAGAGATCAGAACTGTCCCCATAGATTGGTTATGTTCATCGTGATCTTTCTGGTCGTACACAGTGTGAGGTTTCTCAGGAGAGTGGCAGTCAATGGTCTTGTCATCGATTAAGTCTTGGATCTTATTCTTCAGTGTCCAACAGTTATTAGTGTCATGTCCAGGACTATCAGAGTGATACGCACACCTTGCATTAGGATTATAACGAGAAGAGGAAATACTGGGATTCCTCGGAGGATCCTTCAAAGTGATTAGCCCTTTCTTCAGCAATTGTTGCAACGCTTCGGCCAGAGTCATATTGATCTTTGCTAATTGGCGCTTAGGTGTATCTGACTTGTGTCTTTGTTGTTGAACTGGTGTAGAGATTAGAATTGTCCCCACAGATTGGTTGGGTTCATTGCAACCTTTCCGATTGTACCCAGTATTGGCCATATGAGGTTTCTCAGGTGAATTGAAGTCAATGATCTTGCAATCAATGAGGTCTTGGATCATGTGCTTCAACGGTCCACAATCCTCTGTATCATGACCGGGACTGTTTGAATGATAAGCACATCTTGCATGGTACTGGTACCCAGGAGCGGGATTAGTAGGAAGTGAATATGGAGGCAATAGAGTTATCAAGTTCTGATTGAGCAGTTGTTGCAGAGCTTGAGACAGCGGCATATGTAATGGAGTAAATGACCGCTTAGGCTTGGATCTCTGATTATCTTGACCACCTTGATACTTATATTGATTCTTCTCCTTCTCGATCAGAAGTGCCTTCAATTCTTCTTGCCCCTTGGCCAAGTGAAAGATTACTTTTTGGAACTGGTTATTCTGAGCCTGAAGATTTTTGACAGATTGTTCGAGATCTATCTTTCTTACTGAAATAAACAGCGGAAAGATGAGGCATTTGTTTTTATGAAACCTGTGATGCGATGTTTATGAATGCATGATTATGCATATGCAATGATCTCAAGGAGTTACAGGCCTTTTAACACATTTAAAAGAAAAGAAAAGTAGAAGCAAAAATAAATTAATTATTTTAAATAAAAACCAGTGTATTATATGTTTTTTTTTACTATTATTTTTTTGAAGTTACATTAAAGAAATACTAAATAATAAATAAAATATAAAAGGAATCATTCTTCAAGTCGGCGCTTTCTCTTTAATCCTCTGATTTCCTCTTTATGGGCTTTGACCATCTCGTTCTTTTCTTGAATAAGCCTATCAATCTCTAGCTCCCATGATTGTATCTGATCAGGTGAGATGAAGTCTTCAATCTTCCACTTGCGAGAGAAATAGTCAAGCATACTATCTCGTTCTTTAGCATTAGCCACTAATACTGCTTTTTCTGCTTCAACCTTTTGTAGACGCTTCTCAAGATCAGCCTTTTCTTGTCTTAAATGAGCAACGGTGGCAGCAAGGTCTTCGTTTGGAGCGGGTACATAAGGCTCCAATTCTACGTGGACCTCGGGAGGAGTGATCCTTGGAACAACGGGTGTGTCAGATGGATGTGGTATGCCGAACTCGACGACTCGGTCATAAATCCATTTAAAGTAAAGATCTGAAGGAGTATCGATCCTCATTCCCAATTCTCTTGCACCCACCTTTTTTACTTCATACCAAGCTTTAATGAAGCGATTCTTCTTTTCAGTTGTATCTGAACCATAGTCAAAATTTTCCGCACTAAGATATATGGAGCGGGGCTTATCTTTCAAAGCAAAACCAAACTGATGTCGAGCAAGTATAGGGTTATAGGTAATTCCTCCATGGATGCCAAGAAGAGGCACATTAGCAATTGCTTCTCCCTCACAAAATAATCCCTCCATCTCTAACCTTCCAGATTCTGCATCACATGAGCAATTGCTTCGTGATTGCAACTACACACCCAAGCCTCGTCCTGAACCTGAGTTAGTGGTGTTAGAATCTGAGAATGAAGCAGAATCTTCTCTTTGTCTCAATAGAGAACCTCAACCCTACTTCTTTCTGAGACCAGATTCTGCCATTACAAAACTCAAATCCCGCCGGGAATTATCTGTTGGTGTACAATTTGAATTGTTAAACATTAGGATGCAGGAAGGGTTAGATGTCTTGAAAGCAGCATATCAATCCAGGATGGATGATGTGGCTTTCAGAAATCTATGGAGGACTTTCAGAAGAAATATAGATTCTATGTTTCTGGAGCTTCAAAAGAAGTGCATAGCAATAGCCCCAGGTCCTCGCAAGATTCTCAGACCTTATGAAGACTTCTGGCATAGTCGTCTCGGAGGCAGGCATTGTTTTGAAGAAAAATCTTTTGTTGATGAACTAGCAGAAGCTTCAGAAGCTGAACAAGAAGCACACTCTCGGAAGATTGTTGTGTGGAAGCCTAAGTTTCCTGTTCTGACTGAAGATTCCCATTGGCTATTTCACTGGCTTCGGGCAAATTCTTCTGAGCAGGCTCCTACCATGGCTGGTCCTGAGGCTGCCTACCATCCAGTCGTTGATGCTCCCATTCCTCCAAAGAATCTAGCTGAGATTCTTCAAGACCTAGAGAATGGAGTTTCTGATCTTCCTACTCCAGAATATGATGAAGATGCTTCTATGGAAGAAGTTGATGCTGAGAATCAATCTTCTGAGAAAAGTCCTGTTCCGGAAACTCAAGAAGATGTTCTTACATTGGATGCTTCTGCTTAACATGCTATTCCACTGAATGCTGGTGGTGAAACTTCTGGTGAATCCTCTCGTCTGGAGAAGACTTTGGAGGTTCTTCAACAGAATCAAGAAGTTATTGCTTCTCGCCTGGATAAGCATGATCAAGCACATGAAGAATTCAGAGACTTCATGAAGAAGCAGAATGAAAGCACTACTGGGATTCACGACATGCTGGCCAAGATTATGTCTAAGCTAGGCTAGTCGTAGTCTTTTTGTGTCTTAGTTGTCTCCTTGTTCTTGCATCTATCTTCTTGCATCTCCTTTTGTATCTTCTGATAACTCTTCTGATTAAATCAATGAAAATTATCTTCTTTTCTCTCATATTGTTTGTTTTTTTCATCTGAATCTTTTATGTTTTTTGATGTTATGACAAAAAGGGGGAGAAAATGTGATAAATGATCTGATTTATATTATCAGTTGCTGGGAGTAAGCCTCCACATTTCTAGCATAATTTGCAAGTTCTATGTCTTTGAGTGTTTTGCAGGATTGAAGATATTCTAAAAAGCTCAACATGAGAAGCAAAGACATGAGGAAAAGCAATTCTATATAGAAACATGCTCATGGAAATTGAAGCAAGCTGAGTGCTGTGAAGCTTCAAGATTAGAAGCAAGAAGGAAGAATGTTATGATATTCTTGTGATAGAATATGCTCTAACACATTCTTACTCCTTATATGTTCTGATACATTTTGTCTATGTGCTCTGATACATATTTTATGTTCTGATACATAGTATATGCTCTGAAACATATTTTATGTTCTGATTCATTCATGCTCTGACTTTTGTCGTTTAGTTTGTTCTGAAACATTTCAGGATGTAGAGATGCTCTGATGATGCTCTGGTACATTCAACAATGTTCTGATACAATCTAGCATGCAATGATTCAAGAAGAAATTCAAAGCTCTGAAGCTGTCCTATGGAAGCAAGAAGCAGAAGCTCTGAATGTTCTGAAGATCTAAGCATATGTGATCGTCTCAACTGAAATGGAAAATACTCAGAGAAGTCTTTTATTTATAAAATTCTTCCAGTATTTATTTCAGGGGGAGATTATTTATCTCAGGGGGAGATTGTTAATCTCAGGGGGAGACATATTCACACACTATGTTTATATGCTTATGCTATAACTGTGTAATTATCTTTAGCCGTCTGATTTTCTGATTGCAAATTCATATCATTTATATATGTTTTTGTCATCATCAAAAAGGGGGAGATTGTTAGAACAAGATTTGTTCTGATCAATATTCTTAGTTTTGATGATAACAATGTATATGAATTTTTCTTGAGATAATGTGGTACTCTAATTCTATGCAATTTCCATTTCAGGAAATATATAAAGAGTATGCACAAAATCAGCGCAAGAAGCACTGGCTCAGAAGGTTCAAGTATGCAACATCAGAACATGCTCTCGCAAGACATCAGAAGATGGTCAAGCAGAATCAGAACATGGTCTATTGAAGCATCAGAAGAACTTGAGATCAGAAGCAGAAGCACTGATGTTCTCATGGTATCACGCTAGAAGCACTTCAAGGTCATAAGACAAGAAGATGTTCTGCACCAAGCTGTTTGACTCTGATGATATTCAAACGTTGTTTACACAAACATCAGATCAGAAGCAAGTACAAGATGGCAGGCTACGCTGACTGACAAAAGGAACGTTAGAAGCTATTAAAGGCAACGTCAGTAGACACAGCAAAAGCAAGGCTCGAGGTAGTTGACAAAAGAGTGAAACATTAAATGCAATGCTGTACGGATCACGCAAAGCATTAAATGCTCCCAACGGTCATCTTCTCAAACGCCTATAAATAGAAGTTCTGATGAGAAGCTGAAGACAACACTTTGCGCAAACATACAGAAACCCTGTCAAATTCTAAAAGCTCTCAAACTTCATCTTCAACCTCACTTCATTACTGTTGTAATATCTTAGTTAGATTAAGCTTAAACTTAAGAGTAAAATCACAGTTGTGATAATAGCTTATTAAGAAGCATTGTAACTCTTATAAGAATTTGGTTACATTCGTTTGTAAGAACTAGAGGAGATCAAGTTGTGATCGGATTCTCTAGAAAGTCTTATAGGGTATCTAAGCATTGTGTTCCTAGAGTGATCAGGTTGTGATCAGAATACTCTAGAAGACTTAGAGGTTATCTAAGTGGAAAACCATTGTAATCTTGTGTGATTAGTGGATTAAATCCTCAGGTGAGGTAAATCACTCCAAGGGGGTGGACTGGAGTAGTTTAGTTAACAACGAACCAGGATAAAAATCATTGTGCAAATTGTTTTTATCTTAAGAGTTTTAAAACTACACTTATTCAAACCCCCACTCAATTCTATGTCTCTATCCCTTATTATTATTATTATTATTATTATTATTATTATTATTATTATTATTATTTTTTGAATCAAAGAAAGATTTATATTGATAGATTCAAAAATCGTTACAAGACCAAGTGATCCAAAGGGATCCAACATCACTATACAACGAGGAGACTGTAAATAACAAGAAACCTAAGGCATAAGAATTCTACTCAACGTAGTACGCAACTTCGGTTTAGCCCAACACCGGTACACCGTAGCATCTATAATCCTAGAGACCACAGTCATTTCACTCGGTTTCTCCCCAAAACAAGCTTGGTTTCTATACCACCAACATTCATAAATCGTCTCTGTGAAAGCACAAAGGAGAATCCTACTCTTATTGCCCTTCTTCTTACATTGCCGGTTCATCCACGCAATTTCACTATTCCAGGAATCAGACCTATGATCTACAACCAGCCACTTTAAAATATGTTCCCAGACTGTTCTTGTAGCATGACAGGAAAAAAGGAGATGTTCCATGGTTTCCACTTCACTACAAAACACACACGCAGAATTATCCAGTAGACCAAGCCTAACCAGTCTCGCTTTCGTTGGAATTCTTTCATGGCACGCAACCCATAACAGTTGCACCGATCGAGACCTCGCAGTGTTCGCCATCATAACCTTCCTCCAACCAACATCCGGCCCATACTCGCGAAGAAGGTTATACACTTTACGCGTGCAGAAACTCTATATATAAAGGGGATAGCAAATTTTGGACTGACCTATTTTCTTTCCTATTTTGCCCTTTATAATTTATTTAAAAATTAAAAATGAAACACCACTTAGAAGATACAGTTTTTTTTAAGGGTTTGTAATTCTTATCCAACCAACCGTACATGTATAACTACCAAGACAACAATATGTAACTGTGTAACATTAACTTCTACATATTAAAATAGGAAACATGATCATTCAGAACAGAGTGTATTAAAACACTAAGCATTTCAATTTAAAGGAAAACCATCAGTCAATTGGTAAAAGAGGGAAATGCAGACATGGAAGATGTCAAGCATTCCTGTTATATTACCCTCAATTTATATTTTTAGAAGAGTGTATTCATAGGTGAAATAATAGTATTAGGGAATATAGCTAATACAATCATTTTTTAAGGATAGCAAAGAAGGTAAGATAATAGTGTAATATGTCAGATTTTTCCTGGTTTTTTATATAAGAAATAGAAAAGTGGATAGAGTAGAGTGCAAGAGATAAAAAAATCAAACTAGATGACACTCCATTAAAATTCAAGGTCATTTAATGAGATTACTTTGTTCTATGTTTTGTGTGTAATTTTTAATGAGATTACATTGTTGTTATGGATTTGCAAACAAAGAAATCAATTTTTTATTGTCCTGATTTTTTTGTGTTTTTTATATTTACTAATTTGAGATCTTTTTGTACCATTGTTGCAAATGGTGAAAGGCCAGTGAAAGTAACACACAGGGGCAGTTTGTCCTACAACAAAAAAGCCACACACATCGAATAACCTACTTGCTTTTCTATAAATTTATCTACTAAGTCTATTTCATATTCTCATATTATGTTTCTCTACTTTTTATTGTGAAAGTGATTTTATTTTTGCTGGGTTTTTTCTGGAATTTATGGTAGGTAAATGTCACAATATTGAAAAGTGAATGTGAGGCAAAAGTCATTTGCATTAAAAAGAATATTAGGAAGGCCTTAACACTTATTTAATTGTTAGTAGTTAGGAACTAAGCTCTCATATTTTATATGGCCAGTATACATAATTATTAGAGTTTAAAGATAGTGCATTGTCAGTGTAAAATAGTTTACACATACAACCAATCAAAATGCTTTAATTTGTCATATAATTTCAGTTTTTTAAAATTAAAAATGGAATTTATTCTGATGCATGTCTCTCATTGGTTGACAGTGTAAAAATACTTTACACTCAGTGCATTTCCTTTTTTCCCTAGTTATTATTGTGTTGTGGGTTTTTTTTTTAAGTTTTTTTTTCTAGATGTATTATTCTTTTCTCATTTTTTATATTTTTTCTACTTTTGTAGAAACTAATTTTTTTTAAGTATTGTGATTTGTGAGTTGCATTGAGATGGAGTTTTTTTGGTTTTGGTTTTTAACATTAGTTTCTTTAGTTTTTTTTTTAAGGCTATGTCATCGTAAAGATTTTGCTGATGCTACGGTTAAATTGTACTATAATATAACTTTTAATTATCGGAACAAATTGTCTCCTGTGACTTTTTTTCTCAAGTTTGCTTATGCGATGAGTCCAAACCTTTCAAATTTATTTTTTAAAGTTTAAATATTCTTAAATTTTATTTTTTAATGGCTATGATTTTATTGGACTTCAGTCATCTTAATTAAAAATTCAATCTTACATGTCTTGGTCTCTTTCATTGCCATGATACTCTTTTGATCCATATCTCATGCAACTGTTTCCATCACGCCACTCATATTGTTTACACATTTCATTTATACCTATCTTAGAGAGAGAGGGGGGAGAGAGAGGGGAGAGAGGGAGAAGGAGAAGGAGAGGGAGAGAGATAGAGACCTTGCATTGTTAAATTAGTTTCGATTATTTTTATGTGTGTTGATTACTCAGGTTTCAGTGGTAAATTTCTCAAACATATTAAAAGTTTACATGTATCATCATACTTCTATCATAAATTGTCGCTTGGAACATATTCATTAATATGTGGAGGTAATGACACATGAAATAGATATGAGTGATTGATTGGGACATTTTTAAAGAATCATTTCGATGACCGTATATGTGATCAGAATACTCTAGAAGACTTAGAGGTTATCTAAGTGGAAAACCATTGTAATCTTGTGTGATTACAATGACATTCTCTTTATGTCATTGTAGATATACAACAATTATGGTGTTGACATAAAGAGAATGTCAGGTTGTGATCAGAATACTCTAGAAGACTTAGAGGTTATCTAAGTGGAAAACCATTGTAATCTTGTGTGATTAGTGGATTAAATCCTCAGGTGAGGTAAATCACTCCAAGGGGGTGGACTGGAGTAGTTTAGTTAACAACGAACCAGGATAAAAATCATTGTGCAAATTGTTTTTATCTTAAGAGTTTTAAAACTACACTTATTCAAACCCCCACTCAATTCTATGTCTCTATCCCTTATTATTATTATTATTATTATTATTATTATTATTATTATTATTATTATTATTATTATTATTTTTTGAATCAAAGAAAGATTTATATTGATAGATTCAAAAATCGTTACAAGACCAAGTGATCCAAAGGGATCCAACATCACTATACAACGAGGAGACTGTAAATAACAAGAAACCTAAGGCATAAGAATTCTACTCAACGTAGTACGCAACTTCGGTTTAGCCCAACACCGGTACACCGTAGCATCTATAATCCTAGAGACCACAGTCATTTCACTCGGTTTCTCCCCAAAACAAGCTTGGTTTCTATACCACCAACATTCATAAATCGTCTCTGTGAAAGCACAAAGGAGAATCCTACTCTTATTGCCCTTCTTCTTACATTGCCGGTTCATCCACGCAATTTCACTATTCCAGGAATCAGACCTATGATCTACAACCAGCCACTTTAAAATATGTTCCCAGACTGTTCTTGTAGCATGACAGGAAAAAAGGAGATGTTCCATGGTTTCCACTTCACTACAAAACACACACGCAGAATTATCCAGTAGACCAAGCCTAACCAGTCTCGCTTTCGTTGGAATTCTTTCATGGCACGCAACCCATAACAGTTGCACCGATCGAGACCTCGCAGTGTTCGCCATCATAACCTTCCTCCAACCAACATCCGGCCCATACTCGCGAAGAAGGTTATACACTTTACGCGTGCAGAAACTCGGTTGTGCCATAATACCATTTAATCCCTGAACATTCATAGCCTCGTCCCTCAAGTGCAGTATCGCCTTCATGATCCAAGACATCGATTGCTTCACCTGAGTATTCATTATGTCCATTCCTTTCACATAATACGCATGTACTCATTGAATCCACAAACTGTCAGCCTTTTTCTGCAGGTTCCAAAGGTTCTTGATCAGATTTGCCCTGTTCCAATCCAAAAGCCCGATTATGTTCAAACCACCCTTCTTCCTAGGTGTGCACACCTTAGACCACGCCACAGGGGACTTCCTAGTAATGATATCAGTACCGGCCCACATAAACGATATACAAATGGATTCGATCCTCTGTATCACTTGCTTTGGGAGAGGTATGCATTGGAGCCAGAAATTGCTAACAGCAAACAACACACTTTTGATGAGCTGCACTCTACCAGCCATGCTAAGCAATCTTGCGCTCCAATGCCGTATACGGCTCACAATCTTGTCCACTAGCCCCTCATTATTATTATTATTATTATTATTATTATTATTATTATTATTATTATATATTTATTTTTTTTTGGAAATAAAGGACTTTTATTAACCAAAAACAGTGATTACAAATGCGATCACAAGGATCCAGCAGCAAATTGGACAAACTACCAACCCCTAACTACTCAATCATAAGATTAACAATATGGGGTTTTATGCCCTTGCAGTGCCAGCCCCTATAGACAATTCTGTCAATAACTAACTTAATAGTTTGTGAAGCATCAATAGGAGTATCAAAAATCTTCTTGTTACGATGAGTCCAAATACCGTAGACAGTTTCAGCAATGACCAATTTGAGTAATGATGCCCTCCAACCTTTGCCTTTAGTCTTGTTAGTAAGTCAATTAACTTCTTCATCCCACTGTTTAGGTTCATGGTCGAGTTGTAACCATTGGAGAATAGCTTTCCAAATCTTGCGATATTCCACACAGTCAAAGAAAATGTGATTATCAGTTTCAATCATATCACAAAAACTACATTCAGTGGAAGTAATGAACCCAAGATGGTTTAGCCTATTCTTTGTAGATAATCTACGATGGCAAAGCAGCCAAAGAATAAGCACTGCACACGACCTAGCTGGGCTTTTCAGAAAAAGAGTTTTCCAAGGCACAGTAGGATTCAAATTCAGACATTGATATATAATACCACAACTGAATTTACCTGCTTGATTCATCTCATTCCATTGTGTTTGGCAGGATGGGAGAATATCTCTTGCCTTAATAACATCCCTAACAATCCAAGTGCTAGGGATTTGTGAGTTGTGAGTTGCATTGAGATGGAGTTTTTTTGGTTTTGGTTTTTAACATTAGTTTCTTTAGTTTTTTTTTTAAGGCTATGTCATCGTAAAGATTTTGCTGATGCTACGGTTAAATTGTACTATAATATAACTTTTAATTATCGGAACAAATTGTCTCCTGTGACTTTTTTTCTCAAGTTTGCTTATGCGATGAGTCCAAACCTTTCAAATTTATTTTTTAAAGTTTAAATATTCTTAAATTTTATTTTTTAATGGCTATGATTTTATTGGACTTCAGTCATCTTAATTAAAAATTCAATCTTACATGTCTTGGTCTCTTTCATTGCCATGATACTCTTTTGATCCATATCTCATGCAACTGTTTCCATCACGCCACTCATATTGTTTACACATTTCATTTATACCTATCTTAGAGAGAGAGGGGGGAGAGAGAGGGGAGAGAGGGAGAAGGAGAAGGAGAGGGAGAGAGATAGAGACCTTGCATTGTTAAATTAGTTTCGATTATTTTTATGTGTGTTGATTACTCAGGTTTCAGTGGTAAATTTCTCAAACATATTAAAAGTTTACATGTATCATCATACTTCTATCATAAATTGTCGCTTGGAACATATTCATTAATATGTGGAGGTAATGACACATGAAATAGATATGAGTGATTGATTGGGACATTTTTAAAGAATCATTTCGATGACCGTATATGTGATCAGAATACTCTAGAAGACTTAGAGGTTATCTAAGTGGAAAACCATTGTAATCTTGTGTGATTACAATGACATTCTCTTTATGTCATTGTAGATATACAACAATTATGGTGTTGACATAAAGAGAATGTCAGGTTGTGATCAGAATACTCTAGAAGACTTAGAGGTTATCTAAGTGGAAAACCATTGTAATCTTGTGTGATTAGTGGATTAAATCCTCAGGTGAGGTAAATCACTCCAAGGGGGTGGACTGGAGTAGTTTAGTTAACAACGAACCAGGATAAAAATCATTGTGCAAATTGTTTTTATCTTAAGAGTTTTAAAACTACACTTATTCAAACCCCCACTCAATTCTATGTCTCTATCCCTTTATTATTATTATTATTATTATTATTATTATTATTATTATTATTATTATTATTATTATTATTTTTTGAATCAAAGAAAGATTTATATTGATAGATTCAAAAATCGTTACAAGACCAAGTGATCCAAAGGGATCCAACATCACTATACAACGAGGAGACTGTAAATAACAAGAAACCTAAGGCATAAGAATTCTACTCAACGTAGTACGCAACTTCGGTTTAGCCCAACACCGGTACACCGTAGCATCTATAATCCTAGAGACCACAGTCATTTCACTCGGTTTCTCCCCAAAACAAGCTTGGTTTCTATACCACCAACATTCATAAATCGTCTCTGTGAAAGCACAAAGGAGAATCCTACTCTTATTGCCCTTCTTCTTACATTGCCGGTTCATCCACGCAATTTCACTATTCCAGGAATCAGACCTATGATCTACAACCAGCCACTTTAAAATATGTTCCCAGACTGTTCTTGTAGCATGACAGGAAAAAAGGAGATGTTCCATGGTTTCCACTTCACTACAAAACACACACGCAGAATTATCCAGTAGACCAAGCCTAACCAGTCTCGCTTTCGTTGGAATTCTTTCATGGCACGCAACCCATAACAGTTGCACCGATCGAGACCTCGCAGTGTTCGCCATCATAACCTTCCTCCAACCAACATCCGGCCCATACTCGCGAAGAAGGTTATACACTTTACGCGTGCAGAAACTCGGTTGTGCCATAATACCATTTAATCCCTGAACATTCATAGCCTCGTCCCTCAAGTGCAGTATCGCCTTCATGATCCAAGACATCGATTGCTTCACCTGAGTATTCATTATGTCCATTCCTTTCACATAATACGCATGTACTCATTGAATCCACAAACTGTCAGCCTTTTTCTGCAGGTTCCAAAGGTTCTTGATCAGATTTGCCCTGTTCCAATCCAAAAGCCCGATTATGTTCAAACCACCCTTCTTCCTAGGTGTGCACACCTTAGACCACGCCACAGGGGACTTCCTAGTAATGATATCAGTACCGGCCCACATAAACGATATACAAATGGATTCGATCCTCTGTATCACTTGCTTTGGGAGAGGTATGCATTGGAGCCAGAAATTGCTAACAGCAAACAACACACTTTTGATGAGCTGCACTCTACCAGCCATGCTAAGCAATCTTGCGCTCCAATGCCGTATACGGCTCACAATCTTGTCCACTAGCCCCTCATTATTATTATTATTATTATTATTATTATTATTATTATTATTATATATTTATTTTTTTTTGGAAATAAAGGACTTTTATTAACCAAAAACAGTGATTACAAATGCGATCACAAGGATCCAGCAGCAAATTGGACAAACTACCAACCCCTAACTACTCAATCATAAGATTAACAATATGGGGTTTTATGCCCTTGCAGTGCCAGCCCCTATAGACAATTCTGTCAATAACTAACTTAATAGTTTGTGAAGCATCAATAGGAGTATCAAAAATCTTCTTGTTACGATGAGTCCAAATACCGTAGACAGTTTCAGCAATGACCAATTTGAGTAATGATGCCCTCCAACCTTTGCCTTTAGTCTTGTTAGTAAGTCAATTAACTTCTTCATCCCACTGTTTAGGTTCATGGTCGAGTTGTAACCATTGGAGAATAGCTTTCCAAATCTTGCGATATTCCACACAGTCAAAGAAAATGTGATTATCAGTTTCAATCATATCACAAAAACTACATTCAGTGGAAGTAATGAACCCAAGATGGTTTAGCCTATTCTTTGTAGATAATCTACGATGGCAAAGCAGCCAAAGAATAAGCACTGCACACGACCTAGCTGGGCTTTTCAGAAAAAGAGTTTTCCAAGGCACAGTAGGATTCAAATTCAGACATTGATATATAATACCACAACTGAATTTACCTGCTTGATTCATCTCATTCCATTGTGTTTGGCAGGATGGGAGAATATCTCTTGCCTTAATAACATCCCTAACAATCCAAGTGCTAGTTGTTCTTGGAGTAAAATCCCAAACAGATTGATTCCTCAAGTAATAAGCATGAACCCATTTAACCCATAACATATCAGGCTTGTTGCAAATGTTCCAAAGAAGTTTCAGCATCGTACACTTGTTCCAAGTGCTGATGTCAATAATCCCAAGCCCTCCTTTAGACATAGGCTGACAGACTGTCTTCCAAGCAACAAGGCTCTTTCGACTGACATAATCTTTACCTGTCCAAAGAAAAGAACGACAAATGGCATCAATTTTAGCAAGAACTGCTTTGGGTAATGGAAAGCAAAGCATCCAGTAGTTGGCAAGAGCAAAGGAAATGCTCTTGATGAGCTGCAACCTCCCAGCATAGGTGAGTAGTTTAGAGGTCCAGATTCGGGTTCTACTAATGATCTTGTCAACCAGCCCCATATAATGCTGAATGGATAACTTCTTGCTTGTAATGGGCACTCCTAAATATCTAAAAGGCATAGTACCTTCTTGGAAACCAGAGACCCTAAGTAGTTCATTCTTCATAGTATTCTCTACAGAGCCAAAAAATACTTTACTTCTGTTCTTATTAATCTGCATACCAGTGGATTGAAGGAATTTGTACAGGCCTGTAAGTAGAAGCTCAACAGAAGTGAGGTCACCTCTTGCAAACAAAAGGACATCATCAGCAAACATTAGGTTTGTAAGCTGTAGTTTCTTACACTTGGCATGATGTTTGAAACATGGATTCAATTGCATTTGATGGAAAGTTCTTTGTAGGAATTCCATAAGCATGGCAAAAAGGTAGGGGGAGATGGGATCCCCTTGCCTTATGCCTCTATTAGCAATACGAATTTCAGAATGATTACCATTAATATTAAATCTATAAGATACTGTAGTCAGACTATTATTATTATTATTATTATTATTGTTATTATTATTATTATTATTATTATTATTATTATTATTATTATTATTATTATTATTATTATTATTATTATTATTATTATTATTATTATTATTATTATTATTATTATTATTATTATTATTATTATTATTATTATTATTATTATTATTATTATTATTATTATTATTATTATTATTATTATTATTATTATTATTATTATTATTATTATTATTATTATTATTATTATTATTATTATTATTATTATTATTATTATTATTATTATTATTATTATTATTATTATTATTATTATTATTATTATTATTATTATTATTATTATTATTATTATTATTATTATTATTATTATTATTATTATTATTATTATTATTATTATTATTATTATTATTATTATTATTATTATTATTATTATTATTATTATTATTATTATTATTATTATTATTATTATTATTATTATTATTATTATTATTATTATTATTATTATTATTATTATTATTATTATTATTATTATTATTATTATTATTATTATTATTATTATTATTATTATTATTATTATTATTATTATTATTATTATTATTATTATTATTATTATTATTATTATTATTATTATTATTATTATTATTATTATTATTATTATTATTATTATTATTATTATTATTATTATTATTATTATTATTATTATTATTATTATTATTATTATTATTATTATTATTATTATTATTATTATTATTATTATTATTATTATTATTATTATTATTATTATTATTATTATTATTATTATTATTATTATTATTATTATTATTATTATTATTATTATTATTATTATTATTATTATTATTATTATTATTATTATTATTATTATTATTATTATTATTATTATTATTATTATTATTATTATTATTATTATTTATTATTATTATTATTATTATTATTATTATTATTATTATTATTATTATTATTATTATTATTATTATTATTATTATTATTATTATTATTATTATTATTATTATTATTATTATTATTATTATTATTATTATTATTATTATTATTATTATTATTATTATTATTATTATTATTATTATTATTATTATTATTATTATTATTATTATTATTATTATTATTATTATTATTATTATTATTATTATTATTATTATTATTATTATTATTATTATTATTATTATTATTATTATTATTTATTATTATTATTATTATTATTATTATTATTATTATTATTATTATTATTATTATTATTATTATTATTATTATTATTATTATTATTATTATTATTATTATTATTATTATTATTATTATTATTATTATTATTATTATTATTATTATTATTATTATTATTATTATTATTATTATTATTATTATTATTATTATTATTATTATTATTATTATTATTATTATTATTATTATTATTATTATTATTATTATTATTATTATTATTATTATTATTATTATTATTATTATTATTATTATTATTATTATTACTACTAGCATTCAAACGGGCACTCTCGTGCCCGTTTGTCCGCTTTTTTAATGTGCACAGCATTAAGATATAAATGAATATTTTTTGTGTAAATTTTGTGATATGCACTCTCATGTTGGTCTCTCAACTCTTTTTATCGTGCACACATAAAAAGTATAAATATATATCTCTCCCTTCTTCCCTCCAGATATCTAATAAAAAATATAAATAAAAAATAAAAAATAATTTCTCCAAATTGTGAGCATGTCCGTCTTTAAGGGGGAGCAGTGCAGATTATCGCACATGATCGAAAATTTGTCACATTTAAACTACAATTAAATATGCTCTCGTTAAATATTGTGACGGATAAATCATGTTTAAACATTAACTTCATCCATCCAAAGTAGGATAGCAATTCGCCTGAAATACTCCCTTAAGTTGTTTGTTTGTACTTTGTATCAGTTATCTTCTGATGACAATTCTATATAAATTGATTTTATGTGACCTCATATTTTATGTATTTATGTTAAACCATTGTTTGAGATATATATCATATCATGCTTATTTACTTTGGGAGAGTTAAGTATGATTTCTTAAAATTTGTTTCATGAGAAGATGGAGGATAGCCGAAGAGAATTTAAATGTCTATCAAAGTAATATATCATGAAAATTTGTGAAGGATCGTTATTGGTTTTGAAATTTGACATTAATGAATCTCGTATTTATCGGTCCGCTTTTTCTAATATGCACTCACATGAAAATTACAAACGGTATTTTTTATGTTTCAATTTTTTGGCTTATAATCGCAACTTTAGTCCTCATATTTTGTCTTTTTCTTGATTTTGGTCTCTGTATTTTAAAAACTATTATTTTAGTCTATTTTTTGAGTTTTCTATACAATTTTCGTCCCCTATTTTACTTTTTTTTGCAAAGTTGGTCCCTATTTTTGTCTACTTTTCAATAGAAAACTCAAAAGGAGGATCAAAATCGTAGTTTTAAAAATGGAGGGACTAAAATCGGAAAAAAGAAAAAATAGGGGATCAAAGTTGTAATTAAGCCAAATTTCTTTAACATATTATGTAAGTTGTCTAATTTTTCTTTCAAAATTTTCTCTCAACAATTTTCCTCAAACAAAAAAAGCCATATAGCATTACAATATTCTTAAACAGGGTCGGTCCAATCAAGACGGAGACAAGTAATCATATACGGTCATCGAAATGATTCTTTAAAAATGTCCCAATCAATCACTCATATCTATTTCATGTGTCATTACCTCCACATATTAATGAATATGTTCCAAGCGACAATTTATGATAGAAGTATGATGATACATGTAAACTTTTAATATGTTTGAGAAATTTACCACTGAAACCTGAGTAATCAACACACATAAAAATAATCGAAACTAATTTAACAATGCAAGGTCTCTATCTCTCTCCCTCTCCTTCTCCTTCTCCCTCTCTCCCCTCTCTCTCCCCCCTCTCTCTCTAAGATAGGTATAAATGAAATGTGTAAACAATATGAGTGGCGTGATGGAAACAGTTGCATGAGATATGGATCAAAAGAGTATCATGGCAATGAAAGAGACCAAGACATGTAAGATTGAATTTTTAATTAAGATGACTGAAGTCCAATAAAATCATAGCCATTAAAAAATAAAATTTAAGAATATTTAAACTTTAAAAAATAAATTTGAAAGGTTTGGACTCATCGCATAAGCAAACTTGAGAAAAAAAGTCACAGGAGACAATTTGTTCCGATAATTAAAAGTTATATTATAGTACAATTTAACCGTAGCATCAGCAAAATCTTTACGATGACATAGCCTTAAAAAAAAAACTAAAGAAACTAATGTTAAAAACCAAAACCAAAAAAACTCCATCTCAATGCAACTCACAAATCACAATACTTAAAAAAAATTAGTTTCTACAAAAGTAGAAAAAATATAAAAAATGAGAAAAGAATAATACATCTAGAAAAAAAAACTTAAAAAAAAAACCCACAACACAATAATAACTAGGGAAAAAAGGAAATGCACTGAGTGTAAAGTATTTTTACACTGTCAACCAATGAGAGACATGCATCAGAATAAATTCCATTTTTAATTTTAAAAAACTGAAATTATATGACAAATTAAAGCATTTTGATTGGTTGTATGTGTAAACTATTTTACACTGACAATGCACTATCTTTAAACTCTAATAATTATGTATACTGGCCATATAAAATATGAGAGCTTAGTTCCTAACTACTAACAATTAAATAAGTGTTAAGGCCTTCCTAATATTCTTTTTAATGCAAATGACTTTTGCCTCACATTCACTTTTCAATATTGTGACATTTACCTACCATAAATTCCAGAAAAAACCCAGCAAAAATAAAATCACTTTCACAATAAAAAGTAGAGAAACATAATATGAGAATATGAAATAGACTTAGTAGATAAATTTATAGAAAAGCAAGTAGGTTATTCGATGTGTGTGGCTTTTTTGTTGTAGGACAAACTGCCCCTGTGTGTTACTTTCACTGGCCTTTCACCATTTGCAACAATGGTACAAAAAGATCTCAAATTAGTAAATATAAAAAACACAAAAAAATCAGGACAATAAAAAATTGATTTCTTTGTTTGCAAATCCATAACAACAATGTAATCTCATTAAAAATTACACACAAAACATAGAACAAAGTAATCTCATTAAATGACCTTGAATTTTAATGGAGTGTCATCTAGTTTGATTTTTTTATCTCTTGCACTCTACTCTATCCACTTTTCTATTTCTTATATAAAAAACCAGGAAAAATCTGACATATTACACTATTATCTTACCTTCTTTGCTATCCTTAAAAAATGATTGTATTAGCTATATTCCCTAATACTATTATTTCACCTATGAATACACTCTTCTAAAAATATAAATTGAGGGTAATATAACAGGAATGCTTGACATCTTCCATGTCTGCATTTCCCTCTTTTACCAATTGACTGATGGTTTTCCTTTAAATTGAAATGCTTAGTGTTTTAATACACTCTGTTCTGAATGATCATGTTTCCTATTTTAATATGTAGAAGTTAATGTTACACAGTTACATATTGTTGTCTTGGTAGTTATACATGTACGGTTGGTTGGATAAGAATTACAAACCCTTAAAAAAAACTGTATCTTCTAAGTGGTGTTTCATTTTTAATTTTTAAATAAATTATAAAGGGCAAAATAGGAAAGAAAATAGGTCAGTCCAAAATTTGCTATCCCCTTTATATATAGAATAGCGTTCAAACGGGCACTCCCGTGCCCGTTTGTCCGCTTTTTTAATGCGCACAGCGTCAACATATAAATGAATATTTTTTTGTGTAAATTTTGTGATATGCACTCCCATGTTGGTCTCTCAACTCTTTTTATCGTGCACACATAAAAAGTATAAATATCTCTCTCCCTCCTTCCCTCCAGATATCTAATAAAAAATAATTCCTTCGAATTGTGAGCATGACCGTCTTTGAGGGGTAGCAGTGCAGATTCGCACATGATTCAAAATTTGTCACATTTTAACTATAATTAAATATGTCCTCATTAAATTTTCCGTGCCCGTTTGTGCGTTTTTTTTAATTCGCTCACGCGTCTAAATATAAATGAATATTTTTTGTGTAAATTTTGTGATATGCACTTTCGAGAACACATGTAATTTTATATTGCGCACATGCGTTAAAATATTAACGGTTAATTTTTTAGTTAATTTTAATTTTAATTATTTGTGTAATTTAAATTAATTTATTAATGTAGTAATCAAAATTAAAAAAATCTCCCCCTCCCTCTCATGCTAGCAAACAATTTGTAAAAAGAAAATTTTAAAACCCTTTACTCTCTTTATTATTTTTAACAACGTTTGAACTTAGAGAAAATGGGTGATGCACTGACAGTGTAAAATAGTTTTACACTGTCAACCAATCACAGCCATGTATCTAATTAAAACCCTCTTTTATTTTAAAAAGTTTTTAATGACATGGCAGATTTGTGGTTTTCTATTGGATGACAGTGTAAAACTATTTTACACTGTCAGTGCATATCCCTTAAACTCTTGAACTTATTCTTATTGTTATTTATTATTAAAAAGAAAATTTAATGAATACATAAATAAATATCACATGTTTTATCAATTAAATACTTTAAATTTAAATTAAATAAAAAGTATCGTATATAATGTTACACTATGCACAATACAAAAAGCAGACAGACGGATTAAGTTCAAAATGTGTGTTTATTAAAAAGAAATTAATCCAATAAACCCTTTCCTGAATTAAAACGAGACCCAATGTAAAGAAATAAGTTCTACTTGTCACACCCTCTTATGTCTCTTGAATATAAATATGATACAAAACACATAATTCCAAGTGTAAGCAAATAAATTGATTGTATCTTACAATGTTTAATTTTTGCACAATGATCTTTGGTACAAACTCAATATCAATAATACAAATATTTTTTTTTTAAAAAAAGCCAAAAAATAATTTGAATTTAGAATTGGCCAAAATCTAAATAAATAATTTACTTGTGTTATAGTAGTGAGGAGAAGAAAGCCACCGAGACATGCGATCATTGAAGAGAAAAAGATTCTAACTATATTGTATCATCTTTCTCTTTTAAAAACTAAAAACAAAACTACTGCAGTTTTTTCATGCAGTTACTATGTAGTTTCATGTGTATTTATATGAGAGAGAGGCAAACAGATGCATACGCAAAAATTTCAAAATATTTCCCTATGTTACCCTATTGTTATATAATGAAAGTTGTGTGTTAGTAGTTGCACAAAATGAAGTAGTTTATTTAGAAGAATGGGTAAAATACTATGAGCGGGTTTTACCTCCGGTTGTTGTGTTATGCTTTTTTAAACTGTAACTGCTCAACTTCCCTTTAATCATTTATTATTTTAAAATAAATTAGAGAATAAAATTTGAAATAATTGACAATGGAAGGGTAATTTTGGAAGGAAAAAAGGCCAGCCCAAACACCTCTATCCCCTTTATATATAGTTATTCAGGAGAAGGAAGTCCAAGAAGAAGCTGCTGCAGTAGTTGATGAGAATGCTGCTGGAAGAGAAGTTGCTGCTGAAGAAAATCTGGTTGTATTAGTTGAAAATGAAAATACTGAACAAGAAGGTGCTGAGAAGAAGAAGAAGAAGAAGAAGAAGAGAAAGTTGAAAAATAAGAATGTAGAAGATGGAAAGGATGTAGAAAAGAAGAAGAAAAAGAAAAGAAAATTAATAATAGTAGATTCGGAAGAAGAAGAAGAAGAAGAAGAAGAAGAAGAGATTCTAGAAGCTGTGAATCAGCAAGAAGTTGAAAATCAAGAAGCTGTGGATGGAAAGAAAGAAAGACTGGAAAATGCCAAAAGAAGAGAAATTTCTCTTGGGAAGGCAAAGATTGTGGAAGAGAAGAAGAACAAGAAGCAGAAAAGACTTGAGGCTGAATTCGAAGCTATTCAGAATATGTCCAAAGGTATACATCTTTATGAACCTGTCTCTGTATCTGTTTTACATTCAGAATCTGTGCCAACAGAAGTTCCGGTTAACCCTCAACCAGAAATTCTATCAGAAACAGCCCCAACAGAAACACCTCAACTCACCCATGTTCTCACACCCCCTTCTTCTCCCCAAACTAATGTTCTTACCCCACCTTCTTCACCTATCACAAATGTTCTCATTCCTTCCTCTCCACCCACAACCAATGTTGCTTCTGACCATTCATTTGAAACCCTCATTCTTAATATTCAACCCCTTCAAACCCTCTTTCCTCCTCACTCAAATATCTCCACTTCTCAACCTCCTCCTCATGCAAACTATGAACTCATTCCTTCTCCCTCACAAAATAATCCCTCCATCTCTAACCTTCCAGATTCTGCATCACATGAGCAATTGCTTCGTGATTGCAACTACACACCCAAGCCTCGTCCTGAACCTGAGTTAGTGGTGTTAGAATCTGAGAATGAAGCAGAATCTTCTCTTTGTCTCAATAGAGAACCTCAACCCTACTTCTTTCTGAGACCAGATTCTGCCATTACAAAACTCAAATCCCGCCGGGAATTATCTGTTGGTGTACAATTTGAATTGTTAAACATTAGGATGCAGGAAGGGTTAGATGTCTTGAAAGCAGCATATCAATCCAGGATGGATGATGTGGCTTTCAGAAATCTATGGAGGACTTTCAGAAGAAATATAGATTCTATGTTTCTGGAGCTTCAAAAGAAGTGCATAGCAATAGCCCCAGGTCCTCGCAAGATTCTCAGACCTTATGAAGACTTCTGGCATAGTCGTCTCGGAGGCAGGCATTGTTTTGAAGAAAAATCTTTTATTGATGAACTAGCAGAAGCTTCAGAAGCTGAACAAGAAGCACACTCTCGGAAGATTGTTGTGTGGAAGCCTAAGTTTCCTGTTCTGACTGAAGATTCCCATTGGCTATTTCACTGGCTTCGGGCAAATTCTTCTGAGCAGGCTCCTACCATGGCTGGTCCTGAGGCTGCCTACCATCCAGTCGTTGATGCTCCCATTCCTCCAAAGAATCTAGCTGAGATTCTTCAAGACCTAGAGAATGGAGTTTCTGATCTTCCTACTCCAGAATATGATGAAGATGCTTCTATGGAAGAAGTTGATGCTGAGAATCAATCTTCTGAGAAAAGTCCTGTTCCGGAAACTCAAGAAGATGTTCTTACATTGGATGCTTCTGCTGAACATGCTATTCCACTGAATGCTGGTGGTGAAACTTCTGGTGAATCCTCTCGTCTGGAGAAGACTTTGGAGGTTCTTCAACAGAATCAAGAAGTTATTGCTTCTCGCCTGGATAAGCATGATCAAGCACATGAAGAATTCAGAGACTTCATGAAGAAGCAGAATGAAAGCACTACTGGGATTCACGACATGCTGGCCAAGATTATGTCTAAGCTAGGCTAGTCGTAGTCTTTTTGTGTCTTAGTTGTCTCCTTGTTCTTGCATCTATCTTCTTGCATCTCCTTTTGTATCTTCTGATAACTCTTCTGATTAAATCAATGAAAATTATCTTCTTTTCTCTCATATTGTTTGTTTTTTTCATCTGAATCTTTTATGTTTTTTGATGTTATGACAAAAAGGGGGAGAAAATGTGATAAATGATCTGATTTATATTATCAGTTGCTGGGAGTAAGCCTCCACATTTCTAGCATAATTTGCAAGTTCTATGTCTTTGAGTGTTTTGCAGGATTGAAGATATTCTAAAAAGCTCAACATGAGAAGCAAAGACATGAGGAAAAGCAATTCTATATAGAAACATGCTCATGGAAATTGAAGCAAGCTGAGTGCTGTGAAGCTTCAAGATTAGAAGCAAGAAGGAAGAATGTTATGATATTCTTGTGATAGAATATGCTCTAACACATTCTTACTCCTTATATGTTCTGATACATTTTGTCTATGTGCTCTGATACATATTTTATGTTCTGATACATAGTATATGCTCTGAAACATATTTTATGTTCTGATTCATTCATGCTCTGACTTTTGTCGTTTAGTTTGTTCTGAAACATTTCAGGATGTAGAGATGCTCTGATGATGCTCTGGTACATTCAACAATGTTCTGATACAATCTAGCATGCAATGATTCAAGAAGAAATTCAAAGCTCTGAAGCTGTCCTATGGAAGCAAGAAGCAGAAGCTCTGAATGTTCTGAAGATCTAAGCATATGTGATCGTCTCAACTGAAATGGAAAATACTCAGAGAAGTCTTTTATTTATAAAATTCTTCCAGTATTTATTTCAGGGGGAGATTATTTATCTCAGGGGGAGATTGTTAATCTCAGGGGGAGACATATTCACACACTATGTTTATATGCTTATGCTATAACTGTGTAATTATCTTTAGCCGTCTGATTTTCTGATTGCAAATTCATATCATTTATATATGTTTTTGTCATCATCAAAAAGGGGGAGATTGTTAGAACAAGATTTGTTCTGATCAATATTCTTAGTTTTGATGATAACAATGTATATGAATTTTTCTTGAGATAATGTGGTACTCTAATTCTATGCAATTTCCATTTCAGGAAATATATAAAGAGTATGCACAAAATCAGCGCAAGAAGCACTGGCTCAGAAGGTTCAAGTATGCAACATCAGAACATGCTCTCGCAAGACATCAGAAGATGGTCAAGCAGAATCAGAACATGGTCTATTGAAGCATCAGAAGAACTTGAGATCAGAAGCAGAAGCACTGATGTTCTCATGGTATCACGCTAGAAGCACTTCAAGGTCATAAGACAAGAAGATGTTCTGCACCAAGCTGTTTGACTCTGATGATATTCAAACGTTGTTTACACAAACATCAGATCAGAAGCAAGTACAAGATGGCAGGCTACGCTGACTGACAAAAGGAACGTTAGAAGCTATTAAAGGCAACGTCAGTAGACACAGCAAAAGCAAGGCTCGAGGTAGTTGACAAAAGAGTGAAACATTAAATGCAATGCTGTACGGATCACGCAAAGCATTAAATGCTCCCAACGGTCATCTTCTCAAACGCCTATAAATAGAAGTTCTGATGAGAAGCTGAAGACAACACTTTGCGCAAACATACAGAAACCCTGTCAAATTCTAAAAGCTCTCAAACTTCATCTTCAACCTCACTTCATTACTGTTGTAATATCTTAGTTAGATTAAGCTTAAACTTAAGAGTAAAATCACAGTTGTGATAATAGCTTATTAAGAAGCATTGTAACTCTTATAAGAATTTGGTTACATTCGTTTGTAAGAACTAGAGGAGATCAAGTTGTGATCGGATTCTCTAGAAAGTCTTATAGGGTATCTAAGCATTGTGTTCCTAGAGTGATCAGGTTGTGATCAGAATACTCTAGAAGACTTAGAGGTTATCTAAGTGGAAAACCATTGTAATCTTGTGTGATTAGTGGATTAAATCCTCAGGTGAGGTAAATCACTCCAAGGGGGTGGACTGGAGTAGTTTAGTTAACAACGAACCAGGATAAAAATCATTGTGCAAATTGTTTTTATCTTAAGAGTTTTAAAACTACACTTATTCAAACCCCCACTCAATTCTATGTCTCTATCCCTTATTATTATTATTATTATTATTATTATTATTATTATTATTATTATTATTATTATTATTATTATTATTTTTTGAATCAAAGAAAGATTTATATTGATAGATTCAAAAATCGTTACAAGACCAAGTGATCCAAAGGGATCCAACATCACTATACAACGAGGAGACTGTAAATAACAAGAAACCTAAGGCATAAGAATTCTACTCAACGTAGTACGCAACTTCGGTTTAGCCCAACACCGGTACACCGTAGCATCTATAATCCTAGAGACCACAGTCATTTCACTCGGTTTCTCCCCAAAACAAGCTTGGTTTCTATACCACCAACATTCATAAATCGTCTCTGTGAAAGCACAAAGGAGAATCCTACTCTTATTGCCCTTCTTCTTACATTGCCGGTTCATCCACGCAATTTCACTATTCCAGGAATCAGACCTATGATCTACAACCAGCCACTTTAAAATATGTTCCCAGACTGTTCTTGTAGCATGACAGGAAAAAAGGAGATGTTCCATGGTTTCCACTTCACTACAAAACACACACGCAGAATTATCCAGTAGACCAAGCCTAACCAGTCTCGCTTTCGTTGGAATTCTTTCATGGCACGCAACCCATAACAGTTGCACCGATCGAGACCTCGCAGTGTTCGCCATCATAACCTTCCTCCAACCAACATCCGGCCCATACTCGCGAAGAAGGTTATACACTTTACGCGTGCAGAAACTCGGTTGTGCCATAATACCATTTAATCCCTGAACATTCATAGCCTCGTCCCTCAAGTGCAGTATCGCCTTCATGATCCAAGACATCGATTGCTTCACCTGAGTATTCATTATGTCCATTCCTTTCACATAATACGCATGTACTCATTGAATCCACAAACTGTCAGCCTTTTTCTGCAGGTTCCAAAGGTTCTTGATCAGATTTGCCCTGTTCCAATCCAAAAGCCCGATTATGTTCAAACCACCCTTCTTCCTAGGTGTGCACACCTTAGACCACGCCACAGGGGACTTCCTAGTAATGATATCAGTACCGGCCCACATAAACGATATACAAATGGATTCGATCCTCTGTATCACTTGCTTTGGGAGAGGTATGCATTGGAGCCAGAAATTGCTAACAGCAAACAACACACTTTTGATGAGCTGCACTCTACCAGCCATGCTAAGCAATCTTGCGCTCCAATGCCGTATACGGCTCACAATCTTGTCCACTAGCCCCTCATTATTATTATTATTATTATTATTATTATTATTATATATTTATTTTTTTTTGGAAATAAAGGACTTTTATTAACCAAAAACAGTGATTACAAATGCGATCACAAGGATCCAGCAGCAAATTGGACAAACTACCAACCCCTAACTACTCAATCATAAGATTAACAATATGGGGTTTTATGCCCTTGCAGTGCCAGCCCCTATAGACAATTCTGTCAATAACTAACTTAATAGTTTGTGAAGCATCAATAGGAGTATCAAAAATCTTCTTGTTACGATGAGTCCAAATACCGTAGACAGTTTCAGCAATGACCAATTTGAGTAATGATGCCCTCCAACCTTTGCCTTTAGTCTTGTTAGTAAGTCAATTAACTTCTTCATCCCACTGTTTAGGTTCATGGTCGAGTTGTAACCATTGGAGAATAGCTTTCCAAATCTTGCGATATTCCACACAGTCAAAGAAAATGTGATTATCAGTTTCAATCATATCACAAAAACTACATTCAGTGGAAGTAATGAACCCAAGATGGTTTAGCCTATTCTTTGTAGATAATCTACGATGGCAAAGCAGCCAAAGAATAAGCACTGCACACGACCTAGCTGGGCTTTTCAGAAAAAGAGTTTTCCAAGGCACAGTAGGATTCAAATTCAGACATTGATATATAATACCACAACTGAATTTACCTGCTTGATTCATCTCATTCCATTGTGTTTGGCAGGATGGGAGAATATCTCTTGCCTTAATAACATCCCTAACAATCCAAGTGCTAGTTGTTCTTGGAGTAAAATCCCAAACAGATTGATTCCTCAAGTAATAAGCATGAACCCATTTAACCCATAACATATCAGGCTTGTTGCAAATGTTCCAAAGAAGTTTCAGCATCGTACACTTGTTCCAAGTGCTGATGTCAATAATCCCAAGCCCTCCTTTAGACATAGGCTGACAGACTGTCTTCCAAGCAACAAGGCTCTTTCGACTGACATAATCTTTACCTGTCCAAAGAAAAGAACGACAAATGGCATCAATTTTAGCAAGAACTGCTTTGGGTAATGGAAAGCAAAGCATCCAGTAGTTGGCAAGAGCAAAGGAAATGCTCTTGATGAGCTGCAACCTCCCAGCATAGGTGAGTAGTTTAGAGGTCCAGATTCGGGTTCTACTAATGATCTTGTCAACCAGCCCCATATAATGCTGAATGGATAACTTCTTGCTTGTAATGGGCACTCCTAAATATCTAAAAGGCATAGTACCTTCTTGGAAACCAGAGACCCTAAGTAGTTCATTCTTCATAGTATTCTCTACAGAGCCAAAAAATACTTTACTTCTGTTCTTATTAATCTGCATACCAGTGGATTGAAGGAATTTGTACAGGCCTGTAAGTAGAAGCTCAACAGAAGTGAGGTCACCTCTTGCAAACAAAAGGACATCATCAGCAAACATTAGGTTTGTAAGCTGTAGTTTCTTACACTTGGCATGATGTTTGAAACATGGATTCAATTGCATTTGATGGAAAGTTCTTTGTAGGAATTCCATAAGCATGGCAAAAAGGTAGGGGGAGATGGGATCCCCTTGCCTTATGCCTCTATTAGCAATACGAATTTCAGAATGATTACCATTAATATTAAATCTATAAGATACTGTAGTCAGACTATTATTATTATTATTATTATTATTATTGTTATTATTATTATTATTATTATTATTATTATTATTATTATTATTATTATTATTATTATTATTATTATTATTATTATTATTATTATTATTATTATTATTATTATTATTATTATTATTATTATTATTATTATTATTATTATTATTATTATTATTATTATTATTATTATTATTATTATTATTATTATTATTATTATTATTATTATTATTATTATTATTATTATTATTATTATTATTATTATTATTATTATTATTATTATTATTATTATTATTATTATTATTATTTATTATTATTATTATTATTATTATTATTATTATTATTATTATTATTATTATTATTATTATTATTATTATTATTATTATTATTATTATTATTATTATTATTATTATTATTATTATTATTATTATTATTATTATTATTATTATTATTATTATTATTATTATTATTATTATTATTATTTATTATTATTATTATTATTATTATTATTATTATTATTATTATTATTATTATTATTATTATTATTATTATTATTATTATTATTATTATTATTATTATTATTATTATTATTATTATTATTATTATTATTATTATTATTATTATTATTATTATTATTATTATTATTATTATTATTATTATTATTATTATTATTATTATTATTATTATTATTATTATTATTATTATTATTATTATTATTATTATTATTATTATTATTATTATTATTATTATTATTATTATTATTATTATTATTATTATTATTATTATTATTATTATTATTATTATTATTATTATTATTATTATTATTATTATTATTATTATTATTATTATTATTATTATTATTATTATTATTATTATTATTATTATTATTATTATTATTATTATTATTATTATTATTATTATTATTATTATTATTATTATTATTATTATTATTATTATTATTATTATTATTATTATTATTATTATTATTATTATTATTATTATTATTATTATTATTATTATTATTATTATTATTATTATTATTATTATTATTATTATTATTATTATTATTATTATTATTATTATTATTATTATTATTATTATTATTATTATTATTATTATTATTATTATTATTATTATTATTATTATTATTATTATTATTATTATTATTATTATTATTACTACTAGCATTCAAACGGGCACTCTCGTGCCCGTTTGTCCGCTTTTTTAATGTGCACAGCATTAAGATATAAATGAATATTTTTTGTGTAAATTTTGTGATATGCACTCTCATGTTGGTCTCTCAACTCTTTTTATCGTGCACACATAAAAAGTATAAATATATATCTCTCCCTTCTTCCCTCCAGATATCTAATAAAAAATATAAATAAAAAATAAAAAATAATTTCTCCAAATTGTGAGCATGTCCGTCTTTAAGGGGGAGCAGTGCAGATTATCGCACATGATCGAAAATTTGTCACATTTAAACTACAATTAAATATGCTCTCGTTAAATATTGTGACGGATAAATCATGTTTAAACATTAACTTCATCCATCCAAAGTAGGATAGCAATTCGCCTGAAATACTCCCTTAAGTTGTTTGTTTGTACTTTGTATCAGTTATCTTCTGATGACAATTCTATATAAATTGATTTTATGTGACCTCATATTTTATGTATTTATGTTAAACCATTGTTTGAGATATATATCATATCATGCTTATTTACTTTGGGAGAGTTAAGTATGATTTCTTAAAATTTGTTTCATGAGAAGATGGAGGATAGCCGAAGAGAATTTAAATGTCTATCAAAGTAATATATCATGAAAATTTGTGAAGGATCGTTATTGGTTTTGAAATTTGACATTAATGAATCTCGTATTTATCGGTCCGCTTTTTCTAATATGCACTCACATGAAAATTACAAACGGTATTTTTTATGTTTAAATTTTTTGGCTTATAATCGCAACTTTAGTCCTCATATTTTGTCTTTTTCTTGATTTTGGTCTCTGTATTTTAAAAACTATTATTTTAGTCTATTTTTTGAGTTTTCTATACAATTTTCGTCCCCTATTTTACTTTTTTTTGCAAAGTTGGTCCCTATTTTTGTCTACTTTTCAATAGAAAACTCAAAAGGAGGATCAAAATCGTAGTTTTAAAAATGGAGGGACTAAAATCGGAAAAAAGAAAAAATAGGGGATCAAAGTTGTAATTAAGCCAAATTTCTTTAACATATTATGTAAGTTGTCTAATTTTTCTTTCAAAATTTTCTCTCAACAATTTTCCTCAAACAAAAAAAGCCATATAGCATTACAATATTCTTAAACAGGGTCGGTCCAATCAAGACGGAGACAAGTAATCATATACGGTCATCGAAATGATTCTTTAAAAATGTCCCAATCAATCACTCATATCTATTTCATGTGTCATTACCTCCACATATTAATGAATATGTTCCAAGCGACAATTTATGATAGAAGTATGATGATACATGTAAACTTTTAATATGTTTGAGAAATTTACCACTGAAACCTGAGTAATCAACACACATAAAAATAATCGAAACTAATTTAACAATGCAAGGTCTCTATCTCTCTCCCTCTCCTTCTCCTTCTCCCTCTCTCCCCTCTCTCTCCCCCCTCTCTCTCTAAGATAGGTATAAATGAAATGTGTAAACAATATGAGTGGCGTGATGGAAACAGTTGCATGAGATATGGATCAAAAGAGTATCATGGCAATGAAAGAGACCAAGACATGTAAGATTGAATTTTTAATTAAGATGACTGAAGTCCAATAAAATCATAGCCATTAAAAAATAAAATTTAAGAATATTTAAACTTTAAAAAATAAATTTGAAAGGTTTGGACTCATCGCATAAGCAAACTTGAGAAAAAAAGTCACAGGAGACAATTTGTTCCGATAATTAAAAGTTATATTATAGTACAATTTAACCGTAGCATCAGCAAAATCTTTACGATGACATAGCCTTAAAAAAAAAACTAAAGAAACTAATGTTAAAAACCAAAACCAAAAAAACTCCATCTCAATGCAACTCACAAATCACAATACTTAAAAAAAATTAGTTTCTACAAAAGTAGAAAAAATATAAAAAATGAGAAAAGAATAATACATCTAGAAAAAAAAACTTAAAAAAAAAACCCACAACACAATAATAACTAGGGAAAAAAGGAAATGCACTGAGTGTAAAGTATTTTTACACTGTCAACCAATGAGAGACATGCATCAGAATAAATTCCATTTTTAATTTTAAAAAACTGAAATTATATGACAAATTAAAGCATTTTGATTGGTTGTATGTGTAAACTATTTTACACTGACAATGCACTATCTTTAAACTCTAATAATTATGTATACTGGCCATATAAAATATGAGAGCTTAGTTCCTAACTACTAACAATTAAATAAGTGTTAAGGCCTTCCTAATATTCTTTTTAATGCAAATGACTTTTGCCTCACATTCACTTTTCAATATTGTGACATTTACCTACCATAAATTCCAGAAAAAACCCAGCAAAAATAAAATCACTTTCACAATAAAAAGTAGAGAAACATAATATGAGAATATGAAATAGACTTAGTAGATAAATTTATAGAAAAGCAAGTAGGTTATTCGATGTGTGTGGCTTTTTTGTTGTAGGACAAACTGCCCCTGTGTGTTACTTTCACTGGCCTTTCACCATTTGCAACAATGGTACAAAAAGATCTCAAATTAGTAAATATAAAAAACACAAAAAAATCAGGACAATAAAAAATTGATTTCTTTGTTTGCAAATCCATAACAACAATGTAATCTCATTAAAAATTACACACAAAACATAGAACAAAGTAATCTCATTAAATGACCTTGAATTTTAATGGAGTGTCATCTAGTTTGATTTTTTTATCTCTTGCACTCTACTCTATCCACTTTTCTATTTCTTATATAAAAAACCAGGAAAAATCTGACATATTACACTATTATCTTACCTTCTTTGCTATCCTTAAAAAATGATTGTATTAGCTATATTCCCTAATACTATTATTTCACCTATGAATACACTCTTCTAAAAATATAAATTGAGGGTAATATAACAGGAATGCTTGACATCTTCCATGTCTGCATTTCCCTCTTTTACCAATTGACTGATGGTTTTCCTTTAAATTGAAATGCTTAGTGTTTTAATACACTCTGTTCTGAATGATCATGTTTCCTATTTTAATATGTAGAAGTTAATGTTACACAGTTACATATTGTTGTCTTGGTAGTTATACATGTACGGTTGGTTGGATAAGAATTACAAACCCTTAAAAAAAACTGTATCTTCTAAGTGGTGTTTCATTTTTAATTTTTAAATAAATTATAAAGGGCAAAATAGGAAAGAAAATAGGTCAGTCCAAAATTTGCTATCCCCTTTATATATAGAATAGCGTTCAAACGGGCACTCCCGTGCCCGTTTGTCCGCTTTTTTAATGCGCACAGCGTCAACATATAAATGAATATTTTTTTGTGTAAATTTTGTGATATGCACTCCCATGTTGGTCTCTCAACTCTTTTTATCGTGCACACATAAAAAGTATAAATATCTCTCTCCCTCCTTCCCTCCAGATATCTAATAAAAAATAATTCCTTCGAATTGTGAGCATGACCGTCTTTGAGGGGTAGCAGTGCAGATTCGCACATGATTCAAAATTTGTCACATTTTAACTATAATTAAATATGTCCTCATTAAATTTTCCGTGCCCGTTTGTGCGTTTTTTTTAATTCGCTCACAGCGTCTAAATATAAATGAATATTTTTTGTGTAAATTTTGTGATATGCACTTTCGAGAACACATGTAATTTTATATTGCGCACATGCGTTAAAATATTAACGGTTAATTTTTTAGTTAATTTTAATTTTAATTATTTGTGTAATTTAAATTAATTTATTAATGTAGTAATCAAAATTAAAAAAATCTCCCCCTCCCTCTCATGCTAGCAAACAATTTGTAAAAAGAAAATTTTAAAACCCTTTACTCTCTTTATTATTTTTAACAACGTTTGAACTTAGAGAAAATGGGTGATGCACTGACAGTGTAAAATAGTTTTACACTGTCAACCAATCACAGCCATGTATCTAATTAAAACCCTCTTTTATTTTAAAAAGTTTTTAATGACATGGCAGATTTGTGGTTTTCTATTGGATGACAGTGTAAAACTATTTTACACTGTCAG